>NW_016809332.1:623688-628747 GCF_001698545.2 Rhinopithecus bieti | reverse complement strand
AAAAAAAAAAAAAAAAAAAAATGGTGTCACGTATGAAAACAGACTAATTATTTTTATTCATTTATTTATTTAAACTGGAGTCTCACTCTGTCACCCAGACTGGAGTGCGGTATTGTACTCTCGGCTCCCCACAACCTCTGCCTCCTGGCCTCAAGTGATTATCGTGCCTCAGCCTCCCGAGTAGCTGGGACTACAGGCACGCACCACCACACCCAGCTAAGTTTTTGTATTTTTGGCAGAGATGGGGTTTCACCATGTTGCTCAGGCTGATCTCGAACTCCTGAGCCCAAAGGATCCACCTGCCTCAGCCTCCCAAAATGCTGGGATTACAGGCATGAGCCACTGTGCCGGCCAAAAACAGACTAATTTTCAAAGCTCTCATGAAAGCCACATTTTCCTCCCTCCTTTTCTTGCTCTTGACCTTGCTATAGTAAAGCCAATACTGAACTCTGTAGAGACACAAAGTAGAGCTTAGTCTTCTTGGAAAGGGCAGAAATTACTAGGTAGGTATATCAGGGAGGTTTCAGATTCCCTACGGGAGATGTGCTGAGTGAATTTAGTCTGCTTCTCCCAGGCTCAAAGGGCAGAGACTCGTTTTTATGACTTCATTTTGTGATGTTAGTCACATTGAGGCCTGGAGGCAGGAGAGAGCCCATAAAGGCTCATGTTAGTCCTCTGATTCAATCATCAGAAGAGAGACTTGGGTGGCTCTTAACTTCAGGAAAGCCGCACTTAAAATATTCCCTGTAAGGCTGATCTTGTAGTATTTCAAAGACTTCCTTTTAAATAGATTCCATAGGCTTTTGAATAATTGTTATCACAATGTTATGTAGAATATGCAAATGCTAAAGTAAACATAAGCACATGTTTGAATTATAAACCCTAATAGATAGGAGGAAGCACTATTCCTAATTCCTTTTGACAGTGTCAGCCCTGCCAGGGGCTCAGCTGAAGGCCTTCTGCTCCCTGACACTGGCTTTTTGGGAAAAGGTAATTTGGCTTTTCTGGGAAAGCATGGTGCAAAAGATTCATCCAGAAGGGTGAATAATTCTTTTTTTTTTTGAGACGGAGTCTCACTCTGTCACCCAGGCTAGAGTGCAGTGGCGTGATCTCCGCTCACTGTAAGCTCCGCCTCCCGGGTTCACACCATTCTCCTGCCTCAGCCTCCCGAGTAGCTGGGACTACAGGCACCTGCCACCATGCCCAGCTAATTTTTTGTATTTTCAGTAGAGACGGGGTTTCGCCGTGTTGGCCAGGATGGTCTCAATCTCCTGACCTCATGATTCGCCCACCTCGGCCTCCCAGAGTGAAGAATTCTTATAATCTAAAACTGCAGATGGAGATCTAAATACATTTGGAAAGGAAATTTGTTGAGAGTGCCACCAATTGTCTAAAAAGTAAGTAATAAAATTACCAGATGTGAGTGGGCATGGTGGCTAACACCTATAATCCCAGAACTTTGGGAGGCCGAGGTGGGTGGATCACCTGAGGTCAGGAGTTCGAGAACAACCTGGCCAACATGGTGAAACCCTGTCTTTACTAAAAATACAAAAATTAGCTGGGCGTGGTGGCAGACATCTGTAATCCCAGCTACTCAGGAGGCTGAGGAAGGAGAATCGTTTGAACCCAGGAGGCAGAGGTTGCAGTGAGCCAAGATCATGCCACTGTACTCCAGGCTGGGCAACAAGAGCGAAGCTCTATCACACACACACACACACACACACACACACACACGCACACAAAATTACCAGAGGTGTATATAATAATTGTTTTAAATGAGTACATTCAAACCTTTTTCCTTATCTATAAATTTATGGCCTTGAACAATAATGCCTTTAGGGCATCATTTTTATGATATCAAGAGCAAAAAAGATATAAAGTTATCATCACAAAACCAGAAGCTCTAGCCTGCTGTAAGGGGTGATGTATGAGGTTGTCGGATTTGATAGCAGATTGCTGGGCAGATTGTTAAATTTGCCTTCTCTGGTGATCTTTTACATTTTGACAAATTCTTCCTTGTTTTAAGATGATTTAAACATATGGTTATGAAACAGATCAGAACTTTTAAATCAAATTGAAAGTTTACTGCCTGTAGTACAGGTGTGTTACAGTGAATATATACATAAATAAATGGAAAAGTACGCACAAGTTGGAAAGCATTCCCTTCTGCCAATATCTTCTGGAGAAACAAAACAGTGGAGAAGAAGAAAGTTGGGAAAGCCGAATTTCTGTGCTAAGGTCGTAATTCTCTTACTCTCTAATCTTCTGAGTCTCTTCATTGTGTCTGAGTTTCTCACCACTGGAATGGAAGCTCCACAAAGGCAGGGATCATCATCTGTGTATTTATTTATTTATTTATTTATTTATTTATTTATTTATTCTTTTTATTTTTTGAGACGCAGTCTCTCTCTGTTGCCCAGGCTGGAGTGCAGTGGTGTGATTTCGGCTCACTGCAACCTCCACCTCCCAGGTTCCAGCAATTCTCCTGCCTCAGCCTCCTGAGTGGCTGGGATTACAGGCGTGCACCACCCTGACTGGTTACTTTTTGTATTTTTAGTAGAGATTGGATTTCACCATGTTGGCCAGGATGGTCTCGACTTCTTGACCTCAGATGATCTGTCTGTCTCTGCCCCGCTAAGTGCCGGGATTACAGGCATGAGCCACACCCAGCATCATCTGTGTTTTTAACTGATGTATCCCAATCATCTAGAAAGTGGCTAGCACATCGTAGGCTCTCAATTTATACTTACTGATTAAACAAATCCATAAAATGGTATTAATCATAGCAGCCTCTATATATTTGGCTTGAATGTTTCATGGGGGAAAAATGAGACAAAGGAGCTTGAACTTCCTTGGAAGAAGATTCTTACATAAATCCAATTAGACTCAATTTTTTTTTTCATTGCTTACACAGCCTTCTAAATCAAAATCATCTTGAAGCCAGAAGCAGTTGACGTCTTCCAGAGGTAGTATAATGCCAAATCTCAGCCTTGCTCACCTCCCTTAGTGTGGCCTCAGCTGTATGCTGAAATATGGTAGTGAAAAGACTCAGCTCTGAATAACAGATCCCAGTTTTTTCATTAGTTATATGACCTGGTCATGTTTTTTAACCTTTGGTAATTTGGTTTCCTAACAATGAGGACATGAGTATTATCAACCAGGGAGTTCTAAGGATAAAATGAGATAATTCATGTAAAGTTGCCTGCATAGTACAGCACATGGGAAGCACTCCACAAATGTTAAATTATAGCATTTTGCCATCTGAGGATTTCTTCTCAGTTCATTTTCTTCTGTTCATTTTTCTGCTTGAGCACTTGTGTCAGATTCCTTGGGCTGCCATAAAAATGACGGCAAACAAGATGGCTTACAACAGCAGAAATTGCTCACAGTTCTGGAGGCTCGATGACCAAGGTGTTGGCAGGGCCAGGCTCCATCTGAAAGCTTTGGGAAAGGATCTTCCCTTGCGTATTTCGGTTTCTGGAGCCCCCGACATTCTTGACTTGTGGTAGAGAATCCCCATCTCTGCATCAGTCCTCACACAGTGTTCTTCCTGTGTCTCTTCACATCGTCTTCCCTCTACGCGTGTCTGTGCCCAAGTTTTAACTTTTAGAAACACACCAGTCATCTTGGATTAGGGCCCACCCTAGTGACCTTATTTTAATTTGTTTACTTCTGTAAAGTCCCTATTTCCAAAAGAGACTACACTCTGAGGTACTTGGGATTAGAACTTTAGCATATTTGATGGAGAGGGACAAAATTCAACCCCTAATAGAAAAGCAAACATGAAAAAAACAATGAACTGAGGAGAGTTCCTCAGCTAGCAAAATAATAGCATGATTCTTTCTTCGCAACTAAGTGTGCCTTTCCTTCCCCAGCGGGGGTGGATCATATAATTTGGCAGCAAATTAGGAGCTTTCAGGTTTAGGCTTACCTGTCTCACTAATAGTCTACATCAAAAAAAGTCACTCAAATTCTACAGACCTGGGTTACTTCAATGTAAAATGAAGGGGCTGAACCAGATGATTCTACCATGTCTTCTAATTTCAAAAGGTCATGTTTACAAGTGTGGCCCTCTTTTTCTCAGCTGCAGTCAGTGTCTACCTCTCCTGGATTCTCTGTGCATCTTGATGTTCCTGTAACTAATAATAAAGGCTCCCATCATTACTACAAAAAAATCAGTATGTGAGATAATTGATATGTTAATTAGTTTGATTGAGCAGTTTCACAATGCATACATATATCAAAGCACCACGCTGAGCATCATAAATATATATAATTTTTATTCATCAATTAAAAAATAAATAAGAAGGGCCGGGCGCGGTGGCTTACACCTGTAAGCTTACACACTTTGGGAGGCCAAGGCAGGCAGATCACGAGGTCAGGAGATCGAGACCATCCTGGCTAACACAGTGAAACTCCGTCTCTAATAAAAATACAAAAAAAATTAGCTGGGCGTGGTGGCGGGCACCTGTAGTCCTAGCTACTTGGGAGGCTGAGACAGGAGAATGGCGTGACCCTGGGAGGCAGAGCTTGCAGTGAGCCGAGATTGTGCCACTGCACTCCAGCCTGGGTGACAGAGCAAAACTCCATCGCAAAAAAATAAAAAATAAATAAATAAATAATTAATAATAAGAAGAAGTAGTTCTGATATATCTCAGGCAATTTCATTTGTCCCAATGTATACTTACATTAGAATCCCATTGTTCATAATGCAATTTAATGAGAACACTGATCTTTTCCAATGAAAGTTTTATTAGATTTAGATTGATAAAATATCTAAATAGTGCCAGTGAGCCTTTTTGTGTGTGTTTTTATTGCTTTTTGAAATTTTCCAAAATTTGTAGACATTTGTTTTAATGTCAAACACCCTCCACATAGAAATAAGATCCGAGGTATGAGGGTTTGTACTATGTGTCTTTTTTGATTATAGTATAATACAACTTCTGTGAAAGTCATAAAACCAAAATGCAAAGGATTAGAGGAAATGAGAAATTACAGTTGTCCCCGGTTGTCTGCAGTATTGATTTCCCCAGTTTCAGTTATCTGTGGTCAAGCACAA
>NW_016809332.1:611444-620597 GCF_001698545.2 Rhinopithecus bieti | reverse complement strand
ATAGTGCCAGTGAGCCTTTTGTGTGTGTTTTATTGCTTTTGAAATTTTCCAAAATTTGTAGACATTTGTTTTAATGTCAAACACCCTCCACATAGAAATAAGATCCGAGGTATGAGGGTTTGTACTATGTGTCTTTTTTGATTATAGTATAATACAACTTCTGTGAAAGTCATAAAACCAAAATGCAAAGGATTAGAGGAAATGAGAAATTACAGTTGTCCCCGGTTGTCTGCAGTATTGATTTCCCCAGTTTCAGTTATCTGTGGTCAAGCACAATCCAAAAATATTAAATGAAAATATCCTGAAATAAAGCATTTTTAGTTTTAAATTGCAGGCTGTTGGGAATAGTGTGATGAAATCTCACACTGTCCCATTCCCGTTCCCCGAGGATTTGAATCTTCTGTTTGTCCAGCACATCAGTGCTGTCTATGCTACTGGCCCGTTAGTTACACAGTAGCCATCTTGGTTATCAGATCAACTGCCATGGGTATCCCAGTGCTTATGTTCAAGGAACCCTTATTTTACCTAATAATACCCCAAAGCACAAGAGTAGTGATGCTCTTATATCATTATAATTGCTTTATTTTACTATTAGCTATTATAATTAATTTCTTACTGTGCCTTATCTTAGGTATGTATGTATAGGGAAAAACATAGTATATATAGGGCTCAATACTGTCTGTGATTTCAGGCATCCACAGGAGGTCTGAGAACATATCCTCTAAAGATAAGTGGGGACTACTATAAATGCTGCCACAGATTCACAGACTATTGACAACTTTCCTGAAAGTTTGCTTAGAATATCGTTTACTTAAAAGTACAGACCACCATTATACTTAAACGTCTACTCTGCCGCAGCTAGAAGAAAATTTAAGAAAGAAAATAAGAACTCTATGCCAACTCTGGGATGTAACAGTTTTAGAGTGCCGTAGCCAGCAAGGGTCGACCATAGATAGATTCAAGATCACCAAATGGCATTTTCTTGGCCTTGTCTGAAAACTGCTGCCCCAAGTGTTCACAGGATTGTTTCTTTCTCTTTCAGCTTCCTCCATTCTCAAAAGGGAGAAGCGGCTGAGGACAAAGAATGTACATTTTAGTTGTGTCACCGTGTACTACTTCACCAGGAGGCAAGGCTTCACAAGTGTACCCAGTCAAGGGGGCAGCACCCTGGGGATGTCCAGCCGCCATAACAGCGTGCGCCAGTACACTCTTGGCGAGTTTGCAAGGGAGCAGGAGAGGCTCCATCGGGAGATGTTGAGAGAACACCTTAGGGAGGAAAAACTGAACTCCTTAAAATTAAAGGTAAAAAACAAACTCATTTTCTGCAAAGTCTCATATCCTTACAGCAATTTGATTGAGTTAACCGGTTTCATATTTATAATCACGAACCAAACTGCGCATTTTACATAACAGACTGCTTGCTGACATTGTTTTTAAAGCAAAACAACATAGTCTGTTTACTGAAAGCAATGTGGGAAACTTATCTGACATCATTTATTCATGAATTCCACCAATATTTACCATTGAATATTGTTGGATCATATACCCTGTGCTTGGGCTAGGGCTAGTAGGTGACCAAAAATAGATGTAGTTCTCTCTCTATAGGAACTCACAGAATAATAGAAAAGAAAAATATTAAAGTGCTAAACAAAATAAAAGCACAACTTTATCGAGTGCAATGTAGAAGAGTTGCAAGGTATTAGGAAAGTTTATAACAGGAAATTGATGTGGTCAAGGGAGTCAAGGAAAGCTTTCTCAAGGAAGTGAAATGAAAATCTGAAGAGGCGACTAGGTGAAGAGGATTGGCAAGAGCATTTCAGATATCAGGAAAAGCCAGAGCTACTGCATTAGTCTGTTTTCACTCTGCTGATAAAGACACACCCGGGACTAGGTAATTTATAAAGAAAAAGAGATTTAGTGAACTCAGTTCCACATGGCTGGGGAGGCCTCACAATCATGGCGGAAGGCAAAAGGTACTTATCACATGGTGGCAACAAGAGAGAAAGTGAGAGCCAAGTGCAAAAGGAAACCCCTTATAAAACCATCAGATCTCATGAGACTTATCACTACCATGAGAACGCTATGGGGGAAGCGCCCCCAGGATTCAATTATCCTCCACTGGGTCCCTCTGACAACACATGGGAATTACGGGAGTTACAATCCAAGATGAGATTTGGGTGAGGACAGAGCCAAACTGTATCAGCTACTTTCTGCCAGGAGGGAGCGCAGTGAGTCCACAACGGCTTGTGTGGCTGGAGCAGAGGCAAGAAGAGTGAAGTAACATAAAGAAGGCAGGAATGGGGCTTTGTAAACCACCTTCAGGTGTTTTTTCCTCTCCTTCCTAAGGCCATCAAAAGTCATCAAGAGTTTTAAGCTGAGTTGGAGTGGCAGGATAATCCAGCTCATGAAATGGTGGGAGAAAAAGTTGCGGGTAGGGTAAGCAGTGTTGAGAGGGGATGGAATATATGAAATTAGACCAGTTAGAAGGCTATTACCACAGTCTGGGAGAGAGGTGACAGCAGGTTATATTAGACTGATGATGGTAGGGGAGTCAAAGAGGGATGACTAGAGGGAGAAATTTAGCAAACAAAATCAACAGTGTTTGATGACAGGTTGGATTTAGGAGGAAGAGAAAGAGATTGTCAGGAATGACCCCTAAATTTCTGGCTTGCAAAACTGAATGGGTTGTAGGTGATATTACTGTTTTGCTATGACAAGGAACACAGGAAGGGGACAGGCTGAGGGTGGGATGTGGAAAGTGATAGTGAGACCATTTTTGGACATACTGAGTTTGAGGGGCTTTTGAGTTACCAAGAGATGGCAGGAAGGTATCCAAGTGGAGAAATTTATTTTTGTGCCACTTTAGAGATTAAATGGGGAGAAATACGACACTGAAAACATCATTTGTCAGCTAAAGACACTCTTCCATTGGATTATCACCTTATCAATTCATAGGAAATATTTTTCCATCATTATCTAATGACAATGAAAATCTTTCTTAGGTAATCCAGGGTACTTAACATAAATGGTCATTTGTTAAGTACCTGAAGCACCATAAGCACAGCTGAGTTAGTGTTACTTTTAGTTTTCAGAATAAAGTCAGTCGGCAGGGGTGTGATGTGTGTTTCAAAACATCTTGTTTTTATGTACTTTGCAATGTTTGTATGTGCCATGTTCCCAATTGCATGGCAAAGCAGTCACTTAAATTAAGCTGGATACAAGCTAGCTTAGAGCATGTCTCTTATTTCCTTTGGTAGTATTTTTGGCAGGTTTCACTGAAAGTCTCGGGTCTCATTAAAAGTTTTGTCAGTAGAAATCCACTATTATTGTTGTTGTTTTTTATGCTTGCTCTGCGTGTAGCTTAATTTAGTAAAAATTCTCAGATTTGCTTCTCTTCTGAAATCTACCCTCTGCCTTTGTCACCTACAGCAAACCAACTCTACCCTCTAACCAAAGAGTGAAGTCGTTCTCCAAATTCAAGTATTGGTAGCACAATAGTAATGGCTGCCAATTATTAAGTTATTTTTATTTGCTGAGTACTTTATGCCCTTGATTTAATGTAATTCTCAGGAAGACCCAGTGGAATAGGTAAATTATTAGAACATGTTTACAACTGAGAAAAAAAAGAAGCACAGAAATGTGAAGTAACTGGCTCATCCAAATAGAAAACAGATTATATTATCTTATTACTTCCTATTCTTAAATTAATTAATTAGCTCCTATAGGCATTGAGAAAGACAATCTTTGTACCTATGGGAAGTCATCCTGTCTGGGGTTTGGTACTGTGTGTAGTGGTTTTTAACAGTTGGGGGACTGACTTGCTATCTGAGAACCAAAAGATTTATTGTGGTGAACTTTGAGGCACGTGGTACATGTGATGAATGTTAGGGGAAGCCACAAACATACAGCAAGCTTCACCCATGTGCTATGTACTATAATTTGTATCCAGCTACTTTCATACATTTTTTTTAAACAAGCTGAATGAGAAAAGAAGGCGCAAAAAGACCACTCTATTACTAATTTGTTTTTTAAAATTCTGCTTAGTGTTAGATGTTGGAGAGGCAATCATCTGAGCGAGTGTCAGGTCTTGGTTTGTTATTGGTAAGTGAAAACACAGTTTTCCCCTTTGGTGAAATGTAAACAAAAGGCATTTGGTTATCATCACTACTTCCAAATAAATGCCAGCCTAAAAGATGAGATTTTTAAATGATCCAATCTTAACCTCACTGTGTTTAAAGTATTCAGAAACACATGTCACACAAAGCTAAAAGATTACAGCAATGATCTTTTAACAATAAGCTTTGTAAAACTCTGAGGAGAATTAATGGAGAAAAACTTGTGTATATTTTCACTGTAAGTCCTCCAGTATATGAACTTTTATGATTTTAAAAATATTATTGACTATGGTTTAGCTATCCAAAGTCAGCTACCCCAAAGCATAGCTATTCAAAAATTTCACTCTGATACTTGAAATTTCACTTTTAATGTGATATTTGTTTGAAATGTAAACACCTCTGGTGTAAGTAACAAAATATAGATGCCCCTCAGTTTGTGGCGGAATTATCTCCTGATAAACCCATTGTAAATTTAAAATATCATTAAGTTGAAAATGCATTTAATACACCCAACCTACTGAATATCATGGCTTAACCTAGCTGACCTTAAACATGCTCAGAACACTTACGTTGGCCTACTGGGCAGGAAGATCATCTGGCCACACAGTTTGCCATGGGGTAGCAGTTGTTCATCCTCATGATTGCAAGGCTGAAAATACCCTGCATTGCGCAAGGGTATTGCTAGCCCAGCAAAAGATCAAAATTCAAAATTCAAAGACTAGTTTCTACTGAATGTATACTGCTTTTGCACTATCATAAAATCATAAAAGCCAAACCATCATAAACCAGGGACCTTTTGTAAATGTGGCTAAATTGATTTTATTATTTTGACTGGGGCAGCAGAAGGGTCATTGGTACAGAAGAGAATTCCAAAAAGAAAAGTAAGCATTGTTAAAGACAAACATTGCTCACTGTGAGTTGGCCTGAGTTGGTCCTTTGTGAGTGGCAGTGAATTGCCTGCTGAATAAGGAGAGAGGAAAGGCAGCATCTGACAAGACAGACATTTCCAAAGACGTCATTATGGAGACATGGAATACAGCATGGGAAACTCATTGAACTCAGAGCTACATAGTTTTCCTTCTACTCTGAGAACCAACAGCCCCAAAACAGGAAGGAAAAGCTCCTCTTTCCACTGTGCCTCTGAATCTTTCCAGGGTGTCTCTGCTGAGTTCCAAATAGAGAACCCATTTATATAATGGCACCTCTCGTGATGGGGCTTTAATAGAGAAATGTGAGAAAAAGAAATACATTCATATACACTTCTAGATGTTGTAATACATCTATAGATGTTACTTTGAAAACAAAAGTAGAAATGTATGTTTTGATTATAAAATTGCTCCTAATTTACTAATTCATCTTCCAATCAAGTTGTAAGTTTAGATATATCAAAAAATAATATGCATGTATTACCTTAGTAGAACAAATCCAATTCTATTTGGGGGAGTCCAAGTGTGTCTTTTTTTGTTAGTGGTGTTGGTGTTTCAAACATTGGCTATTAATGACTAATAGAGAAAGCTGATTGAATAAAATGCATTTCTAGAAGAAATAAGTAGCTTTAGACTTCTAAATTACACAGCACAGTTCTTCTCTGTCAAGCCCATTCAAATATGTCATACTCTTCACAGTAATCAATGCAGTCATCTTAATACTATACACTTTTCCAAATTAAGTGCTTAGATTTCATCATCTGCACTATATTGTTGAACAATTACATTAGCCTTTTTTCCCAATTCACATGTATCTGTAAAATGCATTAGGCAGCCATTTGTATGTTTTAAAAGAGCATTGGTGTTCCAATTGCCTCTGGGTTCTATCATACTGGATTCTACTACCTTGTTCTAAGAAATTTAATTTAGCTTTCACAGCTTTGGCTTGCTTTTCTCTTAATATTTTTTCAACCCAAGTTATTCCTCTTATTTCTGAGATCCAAGAGTCTATCTTCATTCCTGCTGCCATTTCTGATTGCTTTTCAGAATTATATACTTTTTTCAATTTCTCAGTCATATGTTCCTTGAGTAATGCGTGGCTGATACTTGCCCTCCTTCCCTCATTTAAAAAACAAACAAACAAAAACACAATTGGCAGATGGTAACTCTTCCTTTAATGATTAACCTTTAAAGAAACTCTACATAAAATTTTTTCATCCCAAATCTCAGATTTATGACTGTACTTTACCCATTTAGTGACTTACCAATGCGATATTATAATTCTCCACTTCACCTCCAGCCCTTCCTTTGTATCTCCTCAAAAGTCTTATGATTTATCTTCCAGATAAGGGCCTTAAATGCCCTGATAGATAGAAGGGATTAGAGGCTTTTGAGAGACGGTTGAACTATATCAATCATCAACATTTTTGGATGTGTTATTAACTATGTCCCCATACTCTGATTCTTTATTAGATGTGTCAGAACCTGCTGGTCATGATATGTTTGAACTCCACTTATCCTTACAGAATTTCTGTTAGACTGTAGAGATTACGCCACAGCATACTTAATGTCACAGCTTCCGGAATGCATCCCCAAATGGAGGCCTGCTTTAACATCAAATGGAAAACTTTGATGTGCCAAATACCTGCTCTGTCACATACACAACCTATTTTGACAGAGAAAATTAACCTAAACAAAGTGATGGAGACTGAAAGGGTAGGCTGCAGCCCCAGGCAAATGCAATACATTTAAGAATATGTTCTTTCAAAATATTGTTGGTATTTTAGTTTAAATGGAACAACTAAGCATATGTAATCAAATCTTTAGTTTCTTTCTCTGCAATAAACATTGGACTGTTAATTTAGGGAAGTCAATTGCACTGATTCTCCTGATTAAAATGTGGGGTACATTCAGTGGTGTGCTGGAGGCAGCTTGTTAAAGTTGCTCACTAAAGTGGATTATGTACTTCTCTTCCCAACGGTAACTTGAAATCAGCTATGATGGGTGAATTTAAACCATGAGATTTGGCAAACATGACAAATTAGAATTTTTTTCCAGAGTATCAGTTGTTAAATATTTACTAGCATGCTACTGGATCTGTCTGGCTTATTAGCTACCACTGAAAGAAGCAATGCTGGTCTAAATCAGAGGGTAGGAGAAAAAATTTTGAGAGGAAATTTTCATGTGTCTTATATGCTGGTACTATCATCATCCCTCCTGGTGACTGTGTGGCAATATGTATTCCAAGGTCCTATTGTGACTTCAGGTTGTTGAAATTCTCATAAGCTAGCAAACCAACCAAACATTCCTGATTCTTCAAGGGCATAATTAAACTGGTTCCAGTTTGCCACCTGCAGTTAACTTTAGCTGATGAACTAAAGAACTATATTATAAGATTTGACTCAATATCCAAATGATGTACATATTTTCCTTTAGTTTTTCAGAGACCTTATAGACTAGGTCATCTCTCCAACTCATACCACAAAACCAGGAATTTATTGTATTAGATACATATCCTATGCTTTCTAGCTTCTTATTGAACAATTCTGGTGATCCAGAACACACAGCTTTTTGAAGTAGCCTATTTCATTTTGCAGCTTTAATTGTTAGAAAGCTCTTCCTTACATTGAGCAACGTGCTGCCATGTGGTTGCAAACTTTTGACCCGAATTCTGCCCTATAGGTACACAGAGTAAATCTTCCCTATTTTCTGAATTCTGGCTGTTTGAAAGCAATGGTGATGGGCATGCAAATATTTGAAGAAAGCTTGTGGGCTCTATGCGTTTCTGTTCTGTAGGATTAAACATCCTTGGTTCTTTCCACTGATCATCCCGGGGCATGGCTTGTAGGCTCTTTGTTGCCCTGGTTTCCCTCCTCTGGATACAGTGCTATTTATGTCTCCTTCATAATATGGTACTTGATTGATCTGGACATGGTGCTCCAGGAATATGTTACATTATCTTCTCCCAAGTTCTGGATGTTCTTTCCATACAATACACTAAAGATATAGTGGCTTTTGGACTGTGATCAATTTTGTTGTTCTTATTAAGCTCATGGTGAGCAAAAAACAAACAATAAACAAATAAACCAAACTAAACAAAAAGCAACCAAACAAAACTCAGGTCTTTTAAGCCAAGTCTGCATTATAAGTCAAAATTGTGTAACATATCCATGGCAAAAATCCTCTTTAGTGCCAGATATGGCCTGTAGAGGGTGATCAATAAAGTTTTGTTACATTTAATTTCAATAAACTTGGTCTTGTCATCTGCAGATGTGATAAGCTTGCCTTTTAGGTCTTCATCCAAGTTATGGACTAAAAACTGCATTTAACAAAACAAGGCCAAGTTTAGGATATCCTCTCAAAGTAGCTATCCTCAAGAGTAAAAGGAGAAGCACCCCACCATGACCTCCATGGAGAAACATTGCCAGGGTGCACCACTGCTACTGATAGGATGTATAGATGCCATATCCTTCATTCCTGACCTCCTTGGTGGTACAAAAAAGGCTGAGCATCACTGGCCTTAGAGGCACTTTTACTGCTCAGCTAACTAAAAAGTCATGTATCCAACCATATTCTTATTAATCAGATTACATCCCATTTTTCCCATGAAAAGCATAAAAAATTCTTTCAGAGTGAAAGAATGGGAAATTCTCAGAACTAAATTCTTGCCTTAGTGACAAAATAAGACATTCTGGCCGGGCAGGGTGGCTCACACCTGTAATCCCAGCACTTTGGAAGGCACAGGCTGGAGAATTGCTGGAGGCTGGGAGTTAAAGACCAGCCTAGGCAACATAGTGAGACCCTTTCTCTACAAAATGATTTAAAATTTAGCTGGGCAGTTGCATGTACCTGTAGTCCCAGATACTTGGAAGGTTGTGATGAGAGCATCACTTGGGTCCTGGAGTTGAAGGTTGTAGTGAGATATGATTGTCCCATTTTACTGTAGCCTGGGTCCCAGGTGACAGAGTGAGACTCTGATAGAGAGAGAGAGAGGGAGAGAGAGAGAGAGAGAGAGAGAGAGAGAGAGAGAAGGAAAGAAAGGAAGAAAAGAAAGAGGAAGGAAGGATAGAGAGGAAAGAAGGAAGGAAGGAAGGAAGGAAGCAAGGAAGGAA
>NW_016809332.1:553938-610982 GCF_001698545.2 Rhinopithecus bieti | reverse complement strand
GAAGGAAGGAAGGAAGGAAGGAAGGAAGGAAGGAAGGAAGGAAGGAAGGAAGGAAGGAGAAAGAAAAAAAGAAAGAGAGAAAAAGAAAGAAAAAAGAAAGAAAGAAAGAAAGAAAGAAAGAAAGAAAGAAAGAAAGAAAGAAAGAAAGAAAGAAAGAGAAAGAAAGAAAGAAAGAAAGAGAGGGAGGGAAAGAGAAAGGAAGGAAGGAGAGAGAGAGAAAGAAAGAAAAGAGATAGGAAATTTTCAGGACTAGAGCACTGGTTTTCCAACTGTAATCCATGGGGTCTGAGATTAGGGGCCAGGGCAGAAAGCCCAAGACGCATATCTCATTCTCACTTTTATCTTCCATATATTAAAGTTCTGCGTGGAATTTTAATTGAAAAGTGGACACTTTCCCCATAGTAAAATTAGGCAATAGTCTAATAATTACTGCTCCTTTTTTGTCACATGTACAGAGACCATCTTTTTAAGTATTTTTTTCTAGAATATTGTTACCCAGAATTAGCTTTTTTTAAAAAAAAAATTTATTCCCACTTTGATTATCTTTTAATTCTTTTCTCCATGACTCTTCAAAACTGTTAGGCTGCACAACCATAACTTCAAGCTTTTTCATTGCCTGAAAGCATGAATTGTCTGGGCCTGGAGATTCTTCCATAAAACAGCTGAGTCATCTTTCACTGTCTCCTCACCTCCCTTTTGTTTTAAATCCTTCCCGACATGCCTGTTCTTGCATTTTGGTTTGAAGGTTTTCTTTTGAAAAGACTCTGGAATCAGAATAGGAAGTAAATAATTCTGCTTTGTGACTTTGTACCTAGCCTTCCTTTTCATGTCTATTCTCTCTTTCTCCCCATCACTTCAATAACTTGCACATATATTTGTGCTCTTACCGCATTATATCATGTTTATTACATGGTCATCTCCCCCAGCAGACTGAAACCTCCTTATATGGCAGAGCTGTTGTACATCTATAAACCCCCATACCTAGTACAGTGCTTAACAATATACCATAGTGATTAAGAATATTCATTTATTCATTTTAAAGATGTATTAATCAATTACTATGGGACTGATAATTATCAAGGTGGAAAGGATACACTGGTAAGCGAGACAGATGTCGTCTCTGCTCTCAACATGCTCACAGTATGATAGGGGAGATAAACAGTAAATCAATCACCAAAGCTAATATAGTATTACAACACTAGACCACAGGCTATACAGATTTCTCAGGCCAGGATAAGTAAGTTAAAAGTCAGCTGAGAAAATCAAAAGAGTAATACATTAGCTCAACCTGCTTCAACCAACTTTTTCTGATGTCATCTCCATTAGAAAGGCCACCTCCACATGCCCACAAAGTAGGACCCAAAGGAAGTACTAACTGGTGAGATGTTGTATTTTTGGTTTGCTCTGTTTTCTTCTTTCATGACCTCTCACTTTCTGTGTCTGAATCATATCCTTTCTCTTTTTTTTTTTTGAGACGGAGTCTCGCTGTCGCCCATGCTGGAGTGCAGTGCTGTGATCTCAGCTCACTGCAACCTCCACCTCCCGGAGTCAAGCAATCCCCTTGCCTCAGCTTCCCAAGTAGCTGGGACTACAAGTGCCTGCCACCACTCATGGCTAGTTTTTGAATTTTTAGTAGAGACAGGGTTTCACCATGTTGGCCAGTCTAGTCTTGAACTCCTGACCTTGCAATCCACCCACCTCAGCCTCCCAAAGTGCTGGGATTACAGGCATGAGTCACCACACCCGGCCCACATCTTTTATTTCTAAGTGAACTATTTCTAGGGAAGCTTGTTCTGCCCTTTTGTCTCTTGCCCCACAGCACTGAGATCAGCTCTTAGAGTGTACTGCAACCTTATCTCTTTTTTTCCCTTTTGTTCAATTTTTCTACCATTGCTCTTAAGAATTTTTACTCCAACTGGTCTTGAAAGCATGGCTCAAGCTTTGGAATCAAATAAACCTAAGTTTGATCTTCAGCATCATCACTAATTGGCTATTTAGCTAGACTTTGGCAAATTATATTCTCCAAGCTTCAATTTTCTCAACTACAAAAAAATTTACTTTATAAGATTGTCATGCAAATTAGGTGAGATAATTTATACACAATATGGACCTTAATGGCTAGTATTTACTATATGGCAGCTTAGGTCATTCTCAACGTCATCATCTTTATTATAATATGCAGTAATCAGTGTTTGTGAAGTTGAAATAGTTTTTCACATTCTTGTTTCTGGAAATCACTCTTTTTCACATGTGTGAGTAATTCAGTAATGACCAGAAAATTTTGTTAGCAAACATACCTTTCAAGTGCTGAAAAGAAGTGTTTTTATTTTTGTTTCTTTGTTTTGTTTTGTTTTGCCTTGGCATTTTAGTCAATCTATACTTTTAGTATTGTTTCCCTCTTCTAATCATTTTATTAGTTGAATTGAATTAGGTGTTTTGGGGTCCTTGATGGCAACAAAAATTTTATCTCATTAAAATTTATGGAAGAACTCATTTACAACATGATATGGTAGAAACACAACAAAAGTTGAGCCTTGATTTTTATTTGGGATCCCTGTATTTGACTCAAAGCTGTCTGAGAAAAACTCCGCTGATTCTGACAGTAATGTGTCCCATCCCTCAGGTGTGTTTAGATTGGCAAAGTAATTTATCCTGTAGGGCTTTGGGAATGGTTTTCTCATAGTCATCAGTGCATACAAATCTGCAAAATTAAGACGTTTGGTTTCCATCTGTCAAAAAAAAGTTATAGTGGTTTTATTTGTAGTGAATCTGAACAAGTTTACACAGTGGCTTAAGAACTAAGTCCATTTTACATGTCATCATTGGAACAAAGCAAGCATACACACATGTGCATGCATGCTCACTCACACATGCCCACCCCACACATATATACACACAGGGGCCTTGACCTGGAGATACTTCCAGTACAACATAGATACATGCATACAGAGATGGGATAAACATAAAATAAAGATGATTAAGTCAAATCATAAATTAAGTCAGTATTCATCACCTGTAAACTAGCTAAGCCAAATGGCAAAGAAGAACTTCCTTCTGAATAACTGCTATTCATCTACTTTCAGCTCTTCAATTGTGGACCAAGACAGGGAGTGATCCCATACAAGTTCAATCATCTGGATAATTTTTAGGTCAATGACTGTATCATGCCCTGTCCTGTCTCAGGCCTTTGAAACTATTGTTGCTTAGCATGGAATGCCTTCTGTCACCACTGTTCATTTAACTGCGACTCTATTTTCAGATTTGAATATTGAAGTCTTTCCACTTCACCCCACTGCCAGACCCACCTGTAGGTACCTCTCCTACATAACCCTCAAATGCCCTGTGTTCACCCTAAGCTAGGAAATCCTTATGAACTGGGCTAAAATTGCTAGACTCCTTGTCTGTTTACTCCAGTTCACTGGGATCAAGGGCTGTATGTTGTGCACCAGTACACCTAATGTCTGATTCCAGATAATCATAAAAGACTGTTCAGTACATGTCAAGTGTATTAAAAGAGTAGATATATGTAATTATTATTACTTTTAAGAGCACAAGCTGTAGAGTCACGTAGTAGGATCGTAACTTGGTGCACATCCTCATTACTTGCAATCTTGGGCAAATTATTTAACATTCCTGTGCCTCATTTTCCTCATCAGTTAAATGAATACAGTGATACTATTTGCCTCTTGAGATGTATATGATCCTAAATGAGCTAATGCAGGTAAAGTGTTTAGAACACTGCCTGGCACACAGATCCAAAAGCTGTTATTAATATTATGTCATATCTGTTTCTACCACTTCTCTTTCACCCCCACCTGCAATTTCTCTTTCTTTCACACTCAAGAAAGCACAGAAATAAAAACAGTTTTAAGGGTCAAGGCTATTTGGTAATCTCTTTAAATCACATTTTTTTGCAGACTTGCTTTGAGCTCTTGGGGAGGCAACATTATTTTTTTGAGGAAAAAAAAAAATAAGAAAAAAAAAATACAGGAGAAATAATCCAAGTCCTAGATTGGCGGTATCTACTTGAGAAGAGACCTTTCATTTGAAAGTACTGGTTATCCTATCAACAGAATAGCTTTTAGACACATTGTGTTTAATTCCATGTTAAATTCCCAGCTTTGTCTTGAGTACCATAGAATACTCATAATCTATCTGTGAGATATAAAGAAAAGCATACTGAAAGAGGAGTCAGGAAATTGGGCTCTATAAGTATGTCTTAGAGAAGTTACAATTAATTTAAGCTTCATTAATGCATGAAATAAGGGAGTTGCATTTGACTAACTAAAGTCTGAACATTTAATGATTCTATTTGAGATAGGAAAAAAAAGACATTTAACGGTAGCATAATGTCAAGAGGAAAAATGGACAAAATGAATATCACTGTGAATGAAGATGGGTTGTATTTATAAAGAAAAAGAGGTTTAATGAACTCACAGTTCCATGTGGCTGAGAGACTTCTCAATCATGGCAGAAGGTCAAAGGCATATCTTACAAAGGCATGTGGAAGCTGTCAAGGCTTGGGGCTTGCACCCTCTGAAGCCACACCTTGAACTGTAACTTCACCCCTTTTAGCCATGGCTGGAGCAGCTGAGACACAAGGCACCACGTCCCTAGGCTGGACATAGCAGGGGGGCCCTGGACCAGGCCCAGGAAACCATTTTTTCCTCCTAGACCTCTGGGACTGTAATGGAATGGGCTGGTGTGAAGGTCTCCAACATGCCCTGGAGACATTTTCTCCATTGTCTTGGTGATTAACATTCAGCTCTTTGTTACTTATGCAAATTTCTGTGGCAGGCTTGATTTCTCCCCAGGAAATGGGTTTTTCTCTTCTATTGCATTGTCAGGCTGCACATTTTTCAAATTTTTTGCTCTGCTTCCTCTTGAATGCTTTGCCGCTTAGAAATTTCTTCCACTAGATAACCCAAATCATCTCTCTCAAGTTCAAAGTTCCACATATCTCTACAGCAGGGGAAAAAATCCACCAGCCTCTTTGTTAAAGCACACCAAGAGTCATCTTTGCTCCAGTTCCCAACAGGTTCCTCATCTTCATCTCAGACCACCTCAGCCTGACTTGATTGCCCATATCACTATCAATATTTTGGTCAAAGCCATTCAACAAGTCTCTAGGAAATTCCAGACTTTCCCACATTTTCCTGTCTTCTGAGCCCTCCACATCCCTAGGAAGTTCCAAACTTTCCCACATTTTTTTTTGTCCTCTTCTGAGCTCTCCAAACTGTTCCAACTGCTGCCTATTACCCAGTTCCAAAGTTGCTTCCACATTTTCAATTATCTTTACGTCATCACCCTACTCCTGGTACCAATTTACTGTATTAGTCTGTTCTCACACTGTTGGCAGACATACCTGAGACTGGGTAATTTATAAAGAAAAAGAGGTTTAATGGACTCACAGTTCTACATGGCTGGGGAGGTCTCCCAATCATGGCAGGAGATGAAAGGCACATCTTACATGGCAGCAGGTGACTAGGGAATGAGAACCAAGCTTAAAGGGTTTCCCCTTATGAAACCATCAGGTCTCATAAGACTTATTCACTATAGTGAGAAAAGTGTGAGAGAAACCACCCCCATGATTCAATTATTTCCTACTGGGTCCCTCCTACAACATGTAGGAATTATGGGAGCTACAATTCAAGATGAGATTTGGTTGGAGACACAGCCAAACCATATCATGCATCATGGAGGAAAGGAGTCAGCAAGAGTAAGTGAGGCAGTCCTGGCTGACTGCCTCCATTTATTTGCGCTAGCTCTTGAGAGGGTAATCGATGTGAGTTGGTGGACAAAATTAGGGAGCTCATTGACTTTTTCCCCTAAAATGCATTTGGAAATAATCTATGTAGTGCTCTAATTTTAAGGAGCATTTAAACTCAGTAGTTTTGGCCTGGATTTTAAAGAAGCAAATGGGCACAGACTGGAGGAAAAGACTGGGGAAGGACTTCAGGGGGATAGCAGGGATTAGGAATATGTCTCAAAGGCTACACACCAAACCAGAAACTGTGAGGAGAGGATAGGCCAGTGACCAGCCTAAGCTAGAGTATCTCCAGTCTTTATTAGAAATGATAGAGGTGATACTGAGATGATGAAGAGAAAACCCTATCAGCTCCCTTCAATGTTAATATCAGATTTTGAAAATCTCAATTAGAAAACTTGTAGTTTACTGAGCAAGAGTGAAACAGTATGTAGCTCTTTTAGATTTTTTTTTTTTTTTTTTTTTTTTTTTTTTGAGACGGGGCATCACTCTGTCACCCAGGCTGTAGTATAGTGGTGCGATCTCGGCTCACTGCAACCTTTGCCTTCCAGGTTCAAGCGATTCTCATGCCTTAGCCACCTGAGTAGCTGTGATTACAGGTGTACCCCTCCATGCCTGGCTAATTTTTGTATTTGTAGTAGAGATGTGGTTTTGCCATGTTGCCTAGGCTAGTCTCGAACTCCTGACCTCAAGTGATCCACCTGCCTCCATCTCCCAAAGTGTTGTGATTACAGGCATAAGCCACCGCAGCAGGACAGATTCTTAATTACATTTTTATTTTGAAATGAAATTCCTTATTATAATTTTAGTATGAAGGAATAGGAGATGCAGATTTTATTTCTAAGGGCACCTATATTTGGAGTAAACTGAAGCTGCAGTTCATATGAGATACGGTTGTTTGTTTTTTAATTCTTAGGCGCCAATTGGTTATTCATGTTGCCCTGAAAATTTTGGTATGTTTTTAAATGTTTGCTAAAACCTTACATGTTGACTTTTAGATTTCATATATTATCTGATAACAACTATTTAAAAAAATTAGGCTGATAATAATGATTTGAAAAAATAGAGGTGGCTCGTGCCTGTAATCCCAGCACTTTGGGAGGCCAAGGCAGGTGGATCACCTGAGGTCAGGAGTTCGAGACCAGCCTGATCAACAGGGTGAAACCCCATCTTTACTAAAAATACAAAAATTAGTTGGGCATGGTGGTAAGTGCCTGTAATCCCAGCTACTCAGGAGGCTGAGGCAGGAGAATCACTCGAACCTGGGAGACTGAAGTTGCAGCTAGCTGAGATCACGCCATTGTACTCCATCCTGGGAAACAGAGCGAGAGTCTGTCTCAAAATAAATAAATAAATAAAAATAAATAAATCTCTGTTGATATAAAATGGAGATTTTGTTGTTGCGTTACCAACTGCACAAGTAAGCATAAATATTACAGAACATGGAGATTAAGTAGGAAGTGTTAAAGTGAATCATGCTACCCAAGTCCTGAGTGTGCTCCATGTGCTGAGGAGTCAGGAGCTTGCTGAGGATCACAGAGACAAGCCAAGAATTAATGCAACCAAAGTGCCATACAGTGGTAAGATGTAAAAGGGAAGACTTCCTTTCTGTTACTACAGCTTTACCTATCACAGAGGATTGAGTGTATGTTAGGCAATTATACACTTGAATTCATTAGAAAATCAGATCTATACAGCTAAAAACATGCAGCTTGTTACAAATGACAATTAACAAAAATGATAAACACAATCAGTCAACGTGACATCCTACTAGTGGCTATCACAGTTTAAACAATGCATATGTAAAGAAATGCCAAGGAAGGAAATAAATGTTGGATTATACCAAGAAACAAAACCCAATAAAGAGGAACGTGTACCTTTGCATGATCACAGATTTTAGCTCTGAAACATTCAGAAGTATATATATATTTATACCTTATAAAGTATGTATATATATAAATACTTCTAGGATCTCACTTTGCCACCCAGGCTGGAATGCAGTGGTGCAATCATGGCTCGCTGCAGCCTCGACCTCTCGGGCTCAAGTGATCCTTGCACCTCAGCCTCCCAAGCAGGTGGGACTACAGGCACCCACCACTATGCCCAGCTAATTTTTGTGTTTTTTTTGATAGAGATGGGGTTTCATCATGTTGCCAAGGCTGGTCTTGAACTCTTAACCTCAAGCAATCTGTCCACCTTGAACTCCCAAAGTGCTGGGATTACAGGCGTGAGCCACTGCACCTGGCGTTTGTGATATATTTAACATACACTTGCTACTGTGTTATTTCCTCTGTGAAAGTTTCTCTGCTTGAGGGCAAAGTCCAGTCTTCTATTTGTTTTTTAATACATTCAGATTTTTCTAGTTAGAGGGTTTTTTCCAACAAAATTTTCTTATCTAATTCTTAGACTTTTTCCCGTAAAGATGAGACAATGATGTCTGATGTTGCAAGTATTTTAACTGTGTGATGGATGAACTGTTGTTAAGCTTACCAAGCTTAGTAATAATTATAATTAATGAATTTTAGGAAGTAATAAATTTAAATATGAAAGAATTAAAATTCCTTCTGTATTTAGAACTTCCATGACTTTTCTCATGGAGTTTCTGCATCAACTCTATGCTGCTCCTCAGGATAGATATCTTGCTCATATTCAGAGAAAACTTATTTTTCTCAATGCTTTTTTATGAAGGAAACATAACATGATATAATAGTAAGAAATGAAATACTGATTCAGGGCTTACTGATGGATGAGATTAATTTAGAGAAGAAATATAAATAGAAGCAGACTAGTCACGGGTGTGTGAGACACTTTCCACATGAGCTATCATGCAGAAGGTACCGTTTTGGGTGAGGGTTTGTGTGAACTCCTCTGAGGGCAGAATTTATTGTTTCAGTTGTTGGTTGCTGAGGGCTTGTGGACCCTTCCCTCTGTTCTTTGTCTTACTAAGAGCACACTGACCTGACTGATTACTTTATATCAAGCCCTCATTCCTGGAATGTTCTGTAGAATAATTGTATTTGTAATCTCTGTAGCACAGTGCAGCACACCTTTATTTCCTGGTACATGGTTTTGCTGGAGCTCAAAAGACAGCTGTTATTTCAAGGACAACATATTTGCTGAGTTAGGTGGTGATGGCTTCCACAAGGATGCTATTACCTCTGAACAAGGACACGTTTATTCCATCATTGGAGGTGCCTATCGTGAACTGCATCTAAGATAGCTTTCACTGATGAGCATTTGTAACCTTTGGTGTTTTTCACATGGCACTGTCTAAAAGCTCCAACAACTGTAGCTCCTAACATTAGGAGGTTATGAGTTCCAATTAACTGTCTTCTGTTACCAGTACATTTAAAAACCTAACATTTTGATGCCTTTATTTTCCTTTCTGTGATTTCTCCTCAGGATTAAAAAAAAAAGATCTAACAAACACTTGTTGATTATGGGAGACATGATGATATATAACAGTTCATTCTCACCCAGTAAAGACATAGAGATTTTGTACCCTGCCCTTAATGAGTCTCTTATTTGCTGCTTTGTGTTTTTAGATGACTAAGAATGGCACAGTAGAATCAGAAGAAGCCAGCACTCTTACACTGGATGACATTTCTGATGATGACATTGACCTGGACAACACAGAGGTAGACGAGTACTTCTTTCTACAACCTTTGCCAACAAAAAAACGAAGAGCTCTGCTGCGTGCCTCTGGAGTGAAAAAGATTGACGTGGAGGAAAAGCATGAACTCCGAGCCATCCGCCTCTCACGAGAGGACTGTGGCTGTGACTGCCGAGTGTTCTGTGATCCAGACACGTGCACCTGCAGCCTGGCTGGCATTAAGTGCCAGGTAAGGGTTGAGATTTCAGGGCATCCAAAGACAAGACATTGCCTACCACCCCCTAAGGAGGCAGTCATGGTGCCTATAATGAAGCTGCCCACATGTAAAAGAAATTTTTGTGGCAAGGCAAGACATGTAATTCAGGAAGAGAGAAAGACATAATTCAGGAAGAGAGAAAGACTAATTTAAGGACATTCATGGGAATACATAAAGTGCTTATACATATAAGATATAATTTGAAAGACAACCCAAGTAGCAGTTGAGTTAATTAAAATTAGTTTATCTTGGATTCTTGTATTATATCACCTTTCAGCTTTTTATTATATCACCTTTATTATATCACCTTTCAGCTTTTTACCAATATTGAAGGATATCATGACATCCCTAACACTGGAGTGTGTATTTTCTGATCCATCCATGGGATATAAAATCATGATTGATTAAAGATGGTTGGATTAGTGGAAAAATTACTAGCTTGAGACTGCGGAAAACGAAATTGTACTCCCATCTTTGCTATTTGCCAACTGTATGAAATTGGCAAGTTAGGTAAACCCTCTGGGTTACTTTCTTTATCTCTAAAATGAAGGAGCTGAACTAGGCCAGGGGTTGGCACACTGTAAGTTCACAGGCCAAATCTGACCTTGCCACATGATTTTGAGTTTCATTGGATCAAGGCCACATTTTTTTTCTTTACATATTGCCTATGACTGCTTTCTTGCTCCTACAGCAGAATTGAGTATTGTAGTTGCCACAGAGCCCATATGACCCACAAAGTGTAAAATATTTACTCCTTTGACCTCTGCAAATAAAAAGTTTACCAAACCCTGATGATTGGCAACCAGATAATTTCCTGGTCCCCGTTCATTTATAACATCGTTGGTGCCCTGTGATTAGTGTCACTATTTTATGTAGAAACTTGGCTTTTTCAATAAAGAAAGCAACTCAAGTAGGCAAAAGAAGAGGGCAGTGCCTATCTGCTAAACAGTTGCTTAAGATGGATTCACAGAAAAGAGATTCATGAATAAAAAAAAATTACAGATACAAATTCTGGCTCTAATATCTGCTATACATTTTACTGGGGCCAAGATGATTGTGTTAGAATAGTCTGCCTATTCTTCTTTAGCATAGGAAATTCCCTGGCTGGATACGGTGACAGAACAAGTTTTCTTCTCTTGCCTATACTCTGGTCTGCATACAGATTAATCTGTGGAATCTGAGACAATTGGCAAATCTCTCATGAGTACCCTTGGATTGTCCAGAACTCCACCTCTCACCTGAGTGAAGAGGTCAGTCCAACACTTGTTGAACCCAATCACTCTATCTCCAGCGTCCAATCACCAAAATCGTTTTGGAATATTGATGAAATGTACATGCCCTTCCCTCAAAAAGATTGTATCTAATGGAATGGGGAGGGAAGGGGGGATTGAGGACTTAAACACATGAGTCCCCCAGTCATAGTCATGAATGTGCATATCCATTGCAGCCCTGCAGTATGGTACACACACATGCACCCATGTACCAAGCACCCCAAACAATGAGAAGGTAAGCAAACGAGAGCACATTGTGAGGGTGCGTGATGCTAAGTCATGTAAGTCCATTTTATAATAAGCAAAGGGATAAGCAACTTTATAATAAGCAAAAGGAAAAGTTAACATGGGTACATCATATATGTTAGATTAATAGCATGTGGAGAAGAGTACAGTAAGTTCGCTTGTTTAAAATCAGGCACAAGAGCTGGGATGCAGCAGAAAGAAAAGGAACTTGGGGGAAAGACAGGAGCATTGAAAACATGGAAGCAAAATTAAAGAAATGGAGGGAAGGGAAAGTGGGGAATAGAGAAAAAAGGGAAGAAAGCCATGGAGTGGGTCAGTGAACTGAAAATACACACTTACGCCCATAACCCATTTTTATTTTAAATATAGGTATAAAAAAGCAGTTAACTCTTATGTTTTAAGCCTTCACTTTCCCCTTTTCATTTCTATTTGAAGTTTGGTTGTCATTTGCTCTGGCATACGTGGAATTAAGTGGATTACCTAATTCAAAGAAGTTGCTGAAAGGTTCTGGGCTTTTATTTGGTTTGTAATAGTTCCATGGTGCTAATCTGTGTTCTTCCTTCCAAGGTGGATCGTATGTCTTTCCCGTGTGGCTGCACTAAAGAAGGATGTAGTAACACAGCAGGTAGAATTGAATTTAATCCTATCCGTGTTCGGACTCACTTTTTGCACACAATAATGAAACTTGAACTGGAGAAAAACCGAGAGCAGCAAATCCCCACGCTGAATGGCTGCCACAGTGAGATAAGTGCTCACAGTAGTTCCATGGGCCCTGTCGCTCACTCCGTAGAATATTCAATCGCAGACGGTTTTGAGATTGAAACTGAACCCCAGGCTGCAGTGCTGCACCTGCAGTCTGCTGAAGAATTAGATTGCCAAGGAGAGGAGGAGGAAGAAGAGGAGGATGGGAGCAGCTTTTGCAGTGGAGTCACAGATTCTAGCACGCAAAGCTTGGCACCTAGTGAGTCAGACGAGGAGGAGGAGGAAGAAGAAGAGGAAGAGGAGGAGGAGGAGGATGACGATGATGACAAAGGAGATGGCTTCGTGGAAGGTTTAGGCACCCATGCCGAAGTTGTCCCTCTTCCTTCGGTTCTTTGTTATTCTGATGGCACCACCGTTCACGAAAGCCATGCAAAGAATGCTTCTTTTTATGCCAACTCTTCAACTCTGTATTACCAAATAGATAGCCACATTCCAGGAACTCCAAATCAGATCTCTGAGAACTATTCTGAAAGAGACACTGTCAAAAACGGTACCCTTTCGCTGGTGCCTTACACCATGACCCCGGAGCAATTCGTTGACTATGCCCGACAAGCAGAAGAGGCCTATGGTGCCTCCCACTACCCAGCTGCCAACCCCTCTGTAATCGTTTGCTGCTCCTCTTCCGAAAATGATAGCGGTGTGCCCTGCAATAGTTTGTATCCCGAACACAGGTCCAATCACCCTCAAGTGGAATTTCACTCATACTTGAAAGGCCCCTCCCAGGAAGGGTTTGTCTCTACATTGAATGGTGACAGTCACATTTCAGAGCATCCTGCTGAAAATTCTTTGAGCCTTGCAGAAAAGAGCATATTGCATGAAGAGTGTATCAAATCACCCGTGGTTGAGACAGTCCCTGTTTAGTAGCTTAAATTATTCTAGGACCAACTCTTCTCCTATTTAAGGCACTGTATTTAATTGGATTTCCTGGGCTCATCATTGTTTAAACTGAAGACCAAGAAAACTTGGACGATGGTTAATCTTCCAGACTGTATTTTGTTTTTTCCTTTCTAGCCACATGACTGTGGCATTGCACAAATACAGTCTCTGTAGGGATTTTAAAAGATTTCAGACTGTTTTGATAGAAAATGCTAAATTTTAAAACGCATATCTCACAGTTGCCTACCTGTCAAACTGTGTGAAACCTGCCAATCTGTGTAGATCAGAGCTCCAAATTTTGGATTATCGGGCCTGTGCAAGATTGTTAACTAAGGCTGGGAAATAATAAGATTTAGAGTCCTAATTTTCGATATATCTGAAGATAATGGTGACTTTTTAATGTAAAAGTAATTATTGTAAGAAAAAGATTTAATTGTTCCATGTGTATTTTATTTATGGTAGTTTAGAAGTCATGTTTTGATGAAAATGAACAGCCGCATGTTCATTCAAGCTGAAGATGCATAGCTAGTTCCACAGAGCATGCCCACATGGATTGCATCTGGAATCCATTCACATTTTTATGATCATGACTGATCAGATTTGCAAATTCTTAAGGGTGAAATAGGCCTATTTTTGCTATTTTGGACAAACAAATGATTCTATATGTGCAGGTCCTTACACAGTTTTCTCTAAAGTTAAGAGTTAGGACAATCCTCTGGGGAGAGTCTAGTTCACTGTCCTCCCTCAGCTGACTCCAGAGATGGAGGTAGAAGGAATTGCCTTTCTTTTTTAAACAGCATCATCTTGGTTCTTAGCTTGGACAGCACCTTTAAGCTCTACCCCCTACATCAAAATGCACTTTAGTGCCCCTTCACGGTACCTCGTGTGGGGTGGGGACTGAGAACTCTTTGAGATGAAAAAATTTTTTAAAAAATTAAAAAGATCTTTAACTATTATAAGGTTCATATAATTAATATAGAGGAATCATCCAATGATACTTATAAAGGGAAAATGACCTATTTTCCTTCACCACTCTGAGGACCTAACTCAGTAAATGCAGAGGAGGCTGAGGAAACATGGAAGAGACACGACCTCAGCAACCAGCCTTTTCTCCAGCGTGATCAATCCATCTCTACAAAATCAGTGTATAATGAGATTTCCACTTAGTGACTAGCTGATTGAAGGGGGGCCTCTACCCAAATACTCAACTAGGCCTTTCTTTTCTGAAGCATTTCTATTTGTCTTGCCTGGGACAACTAGCAGAACAGTCCAGAATGCATTGCATACTTTCTAATTACCTCACATTCTCTTATTAAAGAGAACAGATAGAAATAAAACATGCACTCCCCACCTTTAGATTATCTGCACTTGGTTCGTCGGAGGACTTCTAGGATCCCGTTTCCCTGTAAATTAATTTAGGTAACTAAATAGTGTAATTCTACCTTTTTTTTTCCAACGCAATATGACTATGCTAAACCTGTTTCACATTTTTGACCTTCTATTGTTATATCATTTCACATGTTTTATAACTATTTGAAATGTGGACATGCCTTGCTATTCAGTGACTGCATCGCTACTTATTTTTTATGTCTTTTAGACTTGGGTGTTTAGAATTATGGATATAAATATATTGTAGATCTCAATTTCTAAAAAAATATTTTATTTAATTGAACTTAAAATGCTTGATCTAGAGAAAGTCCTCCAATGGAAAAGTTTCTACTGAAATTTGTTTTGGGGAAAAAATGTTTACTTGGCAGCTTTTCCACTGTGCAGTTGGTTTCTGCCCCTTCTCTTCCCCCCTCCATTGGGCCAAATTTATAACCATTAATATTAACATTAAAAGAGCTTTGGGTTTGTGTTTATGTAGGTTGCAGTAATGAGAGCAGGGTTGTTCCTTTTGAATGATTGGCCCTTTGGGCTAATTAGAATGAAGATTTGTTGAAATCTCAAATATATATATATATATGTATATGTGTGTGTGTATATATATATATATCCCATGTTGTCTGCAAAGTGACAATTTTTAGTGCTTAATCTCCAGAATTTCCCCCCTACTGATACAATCGAAAGAGCACAGGCCCAAAGAGAAAATGACAAGAGGCTATTGTTCCTTCCTTCAAGCACATGAAAGGATCATGTGTACTGTATTTGCTGGACCATTACAAGCTCTTGAAGGATCTGCTTGTGAAATACTCTGAGGTTATTCTTGGAACACAGAGTGTGGGAGAGCGGGGAAGAGCCAGCTCTGGCCTGAGCAAAGCTGAAGGGTAGAATGACAGTCCAGTTTCTGAAAAGAGGTATTTTAATTTTCGTTCAGCTTTATTTTCCTAAGACAATATGAAGCCTACTTTTTTATTGTTGGCTAGGTCTTTGTTTTCTAGCTTTGTTTCCAAAAGGATGCTTAAGAAAACGGAGGGTTTTTTCCCCTATCATTCATCTGGGGTAGAAAGTCACTGCCCTGTGAGAAGAATTAACCTTCTAATCATGACAGCTTCTATTCCAACTTTTCATATACCTAACTAACCTGTAAACATCTCCCACAAACCACATACACAGGCTACCTATTAAAACTCTCCCGTATACCTAATACATACACATGCGCACACATACAAAATATATGCATATCACACACTTAGAGAATGACAGATTTCAGGCAATGGCCAGTAGTAAGTATTGAGATTTTCTGACCCCAGAATCTGGTTGGGCTTTATGATCTAAAAAAATGTGGTTTAAAAAAGAGGATAATTGGTAAAGCTATAGTTTGAAAATATCAGGTCAAAGTTGCAAATATACTTATGATGGAATCATTTCATTGTTAGTTCCTTTCCCAGAAAAGCTGAGAGAGCACACTGTTCCAGCTGACTTTTTTTTTTTTCCATTAATAGCCGTTCTATTCAACAAAGAACTGCCCACATGCCAGGAAAGTGCTACAGTCCTTCTAAGCTTTTTAAAATGGGGATCAAGCTACATACAGCCAGTTGGAATACTTAAGATCTTTATGCCAAGACACAATAACCTGACCTGCAGCTGTTGTATTGCCCTCATAGTATATCTAGCCAAACTGTAGTCTTTTTTGACACACAACTTTTTAGTCATTCACTATCAATTGCAAAGCTTCATGCTCCAGTCCTGGCTGTTCTAGTACCAGTCCTATACCTTTAAATGAGACTTAATTCCCAGTTATAATCCTGGCCAAATTTATTTGAAAGTCAAGTGGCTGAAGCAGCTTGCATCTCTTTTTTCATTCCCAATTTCCTTTGGGGGAAAGAAGTCAATGAAAGAGATTTACTTAAGTTTTTCCCCCTTATCTCTTGATCATTAATTATTAAGACATGGGTAAAATTCATTTGTCACATGTCTTTTGATTGATTGAATAATATAGTTACTTTTTGAAAGCCCATCATTTCTTTGTGATAAAACCTTTTTCCCAATGTGACAGCCACATGTAAAATGTGAAACTCATGTTTCTTAGAAGGATTAAAATCTTCACAATTACATATGGCTCTGCAGTACTCCCTGCATCCCTCCCCCATGAAAAAAACTGTGGGTTGCAAAAATACTAGTTACAAATTAATCAAGAAGCAAAGAGATTAAGTGTTATGTTAACGTTAAAATTTTACACTCTAATAGATGACTTCTAGGCAAAATTTTTGTATGATTACCATTAAACAGGAAAACATACTATGATTTACTTTCTATAACTTGCTAATCACTATTTCTTTTATTTCAATTTTTGATATTGTTGCACAAGTTTATAACTCTTTGGTCTTTATATTCAAAATTTATTAAGTATCAGTTCTTTCTTTCAACAAATGTGTACAGAACACATGCTGAGTTAGGACAATTGTCTTTGGTAGTAAAAAGAGGGGAACACTACAAATTCTAATGGATAATGTTAATGAAGGGTGACATGAAATAATCAAGCTTTCTCAAATCCTCTAATATATGATTTTATCAAGTGATATTAGAAAAACTGACAACAGTTCTTGTCTAATTATATGTGAGCTGCAACTAAAAGAAACTTCCTTTTCCTAAATTAATAGAACTCACTGGATCTTCCTTCATCTCTCTCCCTCCATCTGAAATGTATGAATTAAATCTGGACTCAGCTAGGACTGAATCAAATGAAAAGAAATTTGTGATTAATTGCTTCCTCAATGTTAGAACTATATAAGTGATGCTAAATTTACACCAGCAAACTCCTATCAGACAGTTTCAAGGAGGATTTGACTCATGCATAACCCAGGAAACATTTCAGGAAACTTTTAAGACAACAGTGTGGAACATAATCACTCTTACTTCTATTTATAAAAAAAATCCCATCAAAATAGCAAAATCCTGTTCCAAATTCCAAAGACATCAATTTGCAGCAGGTGGAAAACAGAGAAGCCATTAGACTCCGTCACTTTCAGCTGGAGTTACAAACCATCAAATTAGCAGGTGGAAAATTTGTATTCTCAGAAACCAAAAGGAGACTGCCTTTTTAAAAGGTGTCATGAAACCTTCTATTTCTCCAAATATAACTCAATATTTCTCTTTAATATGGCATCTCTGCTCCTTATTCTCTTGAAGACAATTTGCAGTGCCATTATAGCCGGTGTATTAAATACCAAGCTTAAATGGGAAGCACCTTTGCGCTTTCAAAGGCAAGACTTGCCTGTAATTTTAAATTGGAACTGTTGGTTGTATTCTTATCACAACCAAAACCCAACGTTTAAAGGCGTGATTACTCTTAGGTCTAATATGAATTTTCAGCTTCTGATTGCATTACTTTTTCTGAAATCTGCTAACTATTCTGGAATAACAAAAATGCCTAAGCCAAAATGCTATAACTTTGCACCATATATAATTGCACAGAAAATAGATGTTTTCTGCAGCAGTAAAGAATTTGATTGATTTAACTGAATATCAGCAATTTAAATACCCACTAGAATTACGGAAGTATCAGAGTGGAAGTGAGGATGCAATGAAAGTTAATAACTGGTGGTGTCTTCTAGGAATTATTAAAAAAAAAAAAATGCTCAGCAGAGCTAAGCTAGATCTTATGACACCATAAAGACTAGAGTTACAAATGACAGCCCCAAACCTAGAAGGGGCAGTTACGATGTGGACACCCTTTCAGCCCAGTTGGTGCTCACATCTGCTGACCAACATTCATATCAATTACATTTTTACTGTCTATAAGTCATTTGATGCTTTAGAAAATAAAAACACACACCTACAGCATTCTAAAGAAACTATTTTGTTAAAAAATATAAGCACATTTTATATTAAAATAACTGATCAATGACTTTCATGATTGTCAAAAGTAAAAAGTGCAGACATTTAAAAAAGCTCTTCTTTAACATTTTACCTACCAAATCTAGATATTCTATGTGAGTCCTTGAAACAGTCACTTCTAAATTTTATTTGACTCCTTTCTTGGCTTTTCCAAACTGGACCGTGAGACCCCTTCCTAAACAATGCAGGTGTTTTGTTTTATTCTTTTTTTCCAGAAATTCAAGCTGAAACATTTGATATGACCTGTGTTTTACCTGGTGATCAGTTCTCAGACTAGTCTAAGTCTGTGTTGCTTTGGGTTTCCTATCCTGAGAGTGGTAATGCCAATAGAATGATGGGAACCAGGAGAGTGAATATGACCCGATTCAAAGCCTAAACCAATATCTTTCAGTTCACTTTTATATATGGATTTTTAAAATATTCACATCTAGCCTAGAATTTTAGTAAATACAGATACTTGTTGTATCCATGGGAAATGAAGTCATTTCAAAGATACAAGTCACGTTGGTGACTACTTTCTTCTACTTGTGATAAATATATCACTATACAGGGTAATTGCTTTTATAAATTTGATCCTTTGCATTGGCTTATAATTCAAGAACTGTCAACTTCACTGTGTCATCTTATGTCATCTCTCATAAAAGTTTCTGGCAGGACTAAAGTTTCAAAGGAATGTGATAGAATTTATTTTGGACAACATTGTATTCAGCATGCTAATGATGTAATTCCTCTCTTTATCATTACCACGGTGATAGTTAAGTTCATTCATTAACTCATTTTAGTGACATGTGAGGCCATTTAAATCTTTTTAAGATAACATATATTGATTAGAAAGAGTTAGAAGGACACAAATTTATGGTAGAAATTAGCCTTGCCATTGCCTAAGTTAATTTATGTGACCTGATTGAACAGTTTTAGTTGTAACTTTAGAATAGCTTCTTTGTTGGAGTATCTCTTTCCTTTCTCTTTTGGTTTTCTCCCAATATTTTTATCTGTCTTGGGATTATCTTAAAAGGTATTTATTAATGAGTATTTTGAAGAAAAATGACTTATAAGATGTCTCTTTTAAATTTATCTAGGTACTTGTATTACCAGAGACCTTTATCAAGTCCTACTGCCCCGCTAGAAAAGGCCACTACCCTCCGCCCTTCTTGTCAGGGGCATGGCTTCCTAATAATGGTTTTGCTGTTGTCTCTACATAGGGGACCTATGGAAAAGGAGTTTGAAATTTCTACCTTTGTAGTACATTGTATCCAATTTTGTTTTGCTCCTCCTTTCCATGTAGTCAACAAGCTTTTTTCCTTAGCCATTAAAAAAGCCACCCCTCTTTAAAACAAATTTAAAGATCTATATACATTTTTGCAACTTTATTTAATAAAAAAGAGAAAAGAAAACTAAAATCCAAATCTCAATTACCCTAAAATAGAAAAACCTAAATATCTAACCTAGGAACTTGTTGTCTGGTGGTAGTTGTTGTTTTCTTTTGTTTTTAATTTATTTAGTGTTGGTCCTTGAGTTGTTTAATGGTATCCAAATGATATCTGAAGGTGACTGATTTTTAAGATGTAATAGTTGGCAAAGTCATTTCATTTGTATCTCAAACAAATGGAGCACACTGCGATGGGTAACCATCTGAACCCTGATTCATTTGGCACTAGTCATGCCAAATGGGGATCTCAGAATAGTTTGATCTTTTCAAAGATACTCACAATGGCCAACTGTGTGTGAATAATGGAAAGTTTGAGATTCTTCTGTATTCTTCAAATTTTATGGTCCTGAAACTAGGGGGGATCTCCAGAGGTCATATGGCTCATCGATCTACTGCCAGGGAGGACTGTCACTCAGGCATGCCCAACAGGAGAGATCGCCATCTATTCTTAACATCTCTAGGGAAGGCAGTTTCCTTGGCAACACAATTCAGCTCTCTTAGGTTTTCTCACAATAAGAAAATATCTTGGCCAGTCTTTGAGGGTTAGGCACCTGGCAACAGTTGTGGTGATTTGGGCCATTGTACTAGGGGATTCAAGGGAAGCTGGGTTTCCCCCTACATTTGGTGATTATTACATTACTACTATGTGATCGTTCCATAAGTCTCCTAAGAAATCAGATTTTTAAAGAAAGACACGGATTCAGAGACGTTGGTCAGTAACATGACCAGCTTTTGACAAATATAGCTGTACTAGGTTTTCATAAAGTTGTTGTTTGTTTTTGTGATTGCTCTTATGTCAGTAGGTAATGTCAGGAAAAGTGACTGTTTCAGATCCCCAGTGACAAACATCAGAACTAGGATCAAATGACTTGACTTTTAAACTGTTCCATTTTCTAAGAAGTTACAATTACAAAAGTAAGCATTTTCTACATTCTTACTTCTAAGTAATGACCTTCTCATTAATCTTTCCTTGGCTTAAAATGGCAAATAAGAATCCAAAGTTTTCTACTCCTCCTGGGGAGATAGGAGTAGTTGTGAAGAGTCTGATGGAATAAAATGACTGCAGAGATTTACACAGCCACCATTTGATCCCAGCCTTTGTCCCTGTGTTATTTAAACAATGGCTTCTTGCTTTCTCAGGGGTCAGGAAAATGATTTAAAAATTTGTCTTCTTGACAAGGCCTGAAAATGAAGTAGGAGTCCTGGAGAATGGTGATTTTTCTGGTTACATCACTTGATTCAAGCACTCCTTGGAGCTTTCAGAGCCTTTTTTGTCTGCTCAGAGTTGGCACCCAACTCAGAGTCAGAACTCACCAGAAGATGAGGCGCACCCCTGAAATCAATGTTTCATTTCTCCATGGGATTTTTTTCAATCTTGGTACAGCTGCATATCTCCCCAACTTGGACGCTCTTGTGAAATGACAGCCACATCAGTGTGGTTATTCCTCACAAATAACACTAGGGGAAATGACCCTTTTATTTAAAAAAAAAAAAAAAAAAGGCTAATGCTATAGAATGATCATGTAAAGAATGGTGAATAAAATTTGGCCCATGTTTTAATTGACTCTAGGCACCTCTATGGAAATAAGTCTTGAGGCATAGTTTGTGAAACATGTTTCAAAAGTGTTTGATGTATAATAAATGCTAGAAATTTACAGTACAGAAATAGTAAAAAAAAAATAAAAAATAAAAATAAACCTGTAGATTACAGCTCTGTTCCTAAGAACCTCAGCCTTTATTGTGTCTTAGTAAAGTTGATCTGCTTTATTTTTAGTTTATTGAATTTCTGGTGTAATAGCCTCTTAAGATAGAACTATTAATACATATGTACTGGTTAATGCCTGTTTATGCAGAAAATGGCACTTTGTTCTTTCAGTGTGTTTCCCTCCGTGTCACAGGGTATATCAATTTGATAGATCATTTGACATTTGTCAAAAATACATGTTTCCCATTTTTTAAATATATATAATTGGTTGCATAGACATATGTCACTTTTTGCAGCGTCTTCATCTTGATCATAGTTTTAGACAACAACTCTGTCTCACTTTCCAACTGCCATAGAAATTTGGTACATTTGCAAATTCTGGTGGAATCTAGTGAGCTGAATGTATTGGTAGATCAAATGATCCAAAGGACTTGGGTATTATCCTTCAGTCTGTGTTGAACCATTCAGATACTGGGAATGGTCCTTACACAAGGGAAGTCTTTTGAGAATATTTGTTTTCTTATTTTTTGTTTGTTGCTGGCAAAAAAAAAAAGTAACTTTAAAAACTCAGAAAAGCCACTGAACTGTATTTTGTGATGTTATGATTAGTTTTATCTTTCAGCTGATTTTTATTGTTACTTTAACTCAATATCAACAGTACTTCAATAGATATTTATTAGTTATGTTCAATCTAATGACTTAAAATGGTTGAAAGGGAGGAAAATCAACTCCAGTCCACACATACAGTCATGTTACACTAAGATGTCATGTTGTATGTCACACAGTTTCTAGATTGATTTCTCTTGTGTGTAAGTTATAACATCAAAAATGCCAAAGGGTATATAAAATAAGCTACAATAATATTCAACAGAACTTAACCTGGACCTTATGTTGTAATAATTTATTCATATTAGCTGTAGTCTTCTGTATTTATATTTTCAGTATTTATTATGAATGACATGGAAATTCGTGTATTTATTGTGGCTTTTTATTGCAGTGTGTATATATATATAACAAATAAGCATTTTTAAGTCTTATCCTTAAGTTTCTTTTATTAGTGGCACTTGTATTATGCTGTACTTTTTATTACATATTGTACAATATCTTGTCCATCTGTTTGCAGCAGAGTAAAACCGGTTTCTAAGTTGTATCTACTGTTGCATTTCTGTTGTGTGTTGTGTAAAACCTTTGTTCTTACATCCTGAGCTGCAATCCCTTAACGCTGTCCCAGCACACACAAGGATACCTCCCTTCCACTGTGTAACAGATACTATTCTTGAAAAGTTGTGTGTGAAGCCAGTTCCTGTGAAATGGTTCATTACATTGTCATTTCAAAGATGTGTTAACTTTATCAGGATTCATCCCTAAGTGAAGATGCTTATAGCACTTTACTTTCTCAGCTGTTCAACCCCTTCATCAAGTGATGATGCGTAAACAAACACAAGGGCCAGAGGAGAACTCTCTATGTAAATGAAATTTGGAGGATATTTTTACAAGGACAAATTCAATCTCTTGTAAGTAGTATCCTTAACTTAACTGCTTAGTAGTATTTTTGTTTTGCTTTGCTTAAAGCAGAATCTGTGTGATTTGATGTTTAGAATATACACGTACACATGGGTATGTATATATGCCCATCTGTTTAAAGCTGCTGGCTTAAGGTAACTAAAACTTAACTTTTATTGGCAGTAGGATGAAGGAAAAAATTGCATTTTTTAAAATCTCCTATCGTATTAAATCTCCTATCGTATGCAACACACTTTCTTCCAACAACTTGTTTGATAGAGACTGGATCTATATTTTTAAAAGCAAATAATAACATGATTGCACGATCATCCTAAAACTCAAATTTGAACATGTTATTCACTGAATTAGAAATATTGTGTGGTGTTTTCTCCTCACTGCCAATAAAACAAAATTCAAACTCCTTGGAATGCCTCACAAGTTCACCTGAGATCTGGGTACAAACTCTCCCTTTATTTCCCATGTCCTCCACTGCCCACAAGAGCGGTTCCTTAGATTTCACCTGCTACTCCATTTTTCCCTGGTTCTGTTCAGCTTGTCTCTTCTGCCAAGAATATACACCCCATAAACCTATCCTGACAGCACAATTCTAATGACCATCTATTTATTTTTCAAGAGAAAACTCAAATATTCCTTCCTTTACGTTGCCCTTCCAGTACTCCTGAAAATCGATTGCCTGTTGTTTTATGCAAAGCAGACATGTATTAGAGCCCCTTCGAGTCTCACTGCACTTGCTTATTTATGCACCTACTCCCCCTCAGTACTTCCTGAGAACAGAAAACACTTTTCATTACTCTCTGTCTTCTCAGCATTCAGCTTAGTGTTTAAAACACGGTAGATGCTTAAAAATACATTTACTGATGTATGCAAAGTACAAAAATGAGTGATGCAAAGTCCACTCCTGTACAGGAGTTCAGATGAGGGAAAGATGGCTGGCTGAAACCGTGGAAAAGGTGTCAGATTCAGAGAGAGAGGGAGAATTTCAACTAGCAGGGGCATCCCCATGGTCCACATTATGGAGCAATTTGAGGAAAGGTTGATCAGAACAAAATCACTCTTCTGGTTGGGGGCAGAAGGACCTGGTTAAGAACAGATGATTTACTCTCAGGAACAAATGACAAGTCAGGTGAGGAGAGTGAATTTAGATAGTGCAAAGCTTTAAAGACCAACCTAAGGAATCTGGCTTATATCCTTAGGGAAATAAGGATATTTCCTTCAGGAAATCCTGAAGATTTTAGAAAAGGAAAATCAATCAAATAAGAGTGATTTGCAGTGTGGAATATCAGTGTGGCTACAGTGCACAGGCACTTTGGGAGGATGGAAATGCCGGAGTAAAAATCTTTCCAGTCGCTATTGCAGTCACTGTTCATTAGAAAAAATTAAGAGTTGAGAACCTACTCTGATTTAGGATACTGCGCAAGAATGTGCTACAATGAGGAGGCACTGGGGGAAAAGACAGGCAGAGTCCCTCTAGACAAGCAAGTAGAAAGATGTGGGCAATTACAGCAGAGAAAAAGCTATTTGAAAGCCTATTATGATGTGAGAGATTAAAGGTAACAAAATAATTATGAGCCAAAATACCATAGATGGAATATGGAGAAGGACATAAGAAGATAAACATCACCAGCATAAATCAGAATGTTATAAGGAGGAAGAGATGTGTTCATTTTGGACAGCTTAAATTGATGCTGCAATACTCAGTGAAAATAACAAATGGACAGAAGGAAATGTAAGTCTAGAGTTTAGACAAAGATATGAGATTTGGAGCGAATGAGAATTTTACAGGGAGAATATATATATAGAAGGAACTAAATAACAGAGAGGACCGAAGCTTTAGAAAGGCTAGCGTTTCAGGCTGTGTTTGCCATAAGCACACAACTCTGAGATGGAGTTTAGCATGCAGGATTTCCATGAGGAATCAATTCTTGTGGGAGCCAGTGGGAGGAAGCAGATTAGGAAAAGACAGAAATCAGGCTGTGATGCAGACCGACCCCACTGGAGTGCTCTAGAGGATAAGGGATCCTCTGAGTCATCCCCTCGCGGGCTGAAATGGCTGGGCCTTTATAGCTACTCCACAGTCAGTCTCTGGATGTCTTCCGCCCCAGAAAGGGAGTGCTCTGAGATGAGCTGGCACTCTGCAGTGAGGAGAAAGCCTGAAAAGCGCTGAAAGCTGGAGGATGTTTTTCTGACAGCACTCTTAGGACCTGGGACAAGTCCTTCCTTGAAAGGGAATTTTTGAAGGTCGAACAGCTCTGTGTCTTCCACATCCATCCCTCAGATCCTCATATTCATGTCATCACTTAAATTTCAGGTAACAACTCCTTCAGGATTCTGGTGGGCCTCTCTCCCTGGGGAAAACTTAAAGGAGCAAGGTTAATAAAATAAATTACAGTTCCTGCCACTCTGGCTGGTCCTAAAGCCGCAGCTAAAACTGACCATCTCCCTCTCTCACTATTAATTCTACATTCCTCTCGGCTTCAGCAAACACAGTTGCTAGCCTCAGTGGCTTACTTGGTGGTGTGACCCAGAGCCAAAAGGCACCTAAGTGAATATTGCTTCCTGCACCTATTGTGTAGCAGCAGACCCATCTCTTCCTGAGGATCAAGGTCAAATGCCTCTACCAAGATGGTGAGATATTTTTTCTCCTTGCCTAAAAATACTAGGATGTAGCAATAGCTTAAGTCCAATGGGACTCTTTAGTCCCCTGATAAAAGTGTGACCTCTTTGGGGACTAGGACCTCTAAGACTGCAAAGACATTTAACCCTATAGAGTTGTGGAATAGGAACCACAGTTTTCTCCAGTGGGTCATGTTAAGTGGAGCCATTCCTGCTTCCACCCAATGGAGTTTGGATGCATGTGTTATTCCTATGGGGGACATACTATTATGTAAAGGTTTTTGATTCAATGTATATACTGGATCCTGGAGGATAGTAACCTATTCTTGCAGAACATCATCTCCAAACTTGGACTTCAACTGCACCTTCTACAGGCCAGTCAATGCTCTGTCAGGCCAGGAGCTTTGAAGTCTGTGATAAGATCAGTGGGTCTCATGGTCATGTGCCCAATGTCACACCTCCTTTACCGTAAATTAGTTCACCTGCTCTGATAATGATGTTATGTGGGATCCTAAGTGAGTAGATCAAATATACTGTAAGTCCTTGAATAATGGTGTTAGCCAAGGCCTTACAGGTAAGAAAGGCAAACTTATACTTGGAATATATGTCTATTTTTATTTAAAACAAACAACAAATAAAAACACAAAAAAATCTCTGGCCCTTTTAAGATGGAAGGGACCCAGTGTTATCAATCTGCCAACAAGTGTCTGCTTAGGCTCCAGAAGAGTAGTGGCATATGGAGGGCCCAGCATCAGTCTCTGTTGCTAGCAAACTGTGCATTTGGCAGCAGCAGGAGCTTTATCAGTCTTGATAAGTGGCAGACCATGCTCATGGACCCAAGAAGAGCCTTCGTGGCTCCCACTGCCACCCAATCCATGTACCTATCACAGCAGCCCTGGAGTAGCCAATAACTGAGCCTGGCTGCTTGCTACCAAACAGCCAAGTTATTCTGTCTATATTAATACTATCAAAAACAAATATAATGTGAGCTACAAATGTGAGCTGCATATACAATTTTAAGTGTTCTTATAGTCACCTTAAAAAGAGTTAACAGAAAGATAAAATTAATTTAATAATATATTTCACTTAACCCAATATACCAAAGATTTCAACATGTAATCAATATAAAAATTATTAGTGATATTTTACATCCTTTTTGGAAGACTAAGTCTTTGAAATCCAGTGTATTTTGCAATTACAGCACATTTCAATTTGGAGTAGCCACATGTGGTTAGTGCATACAATATTGGACAACACAGGTCCACACTGTTGTTTAGTGTGTCTTCTGTGGTGGTTGCTCTCTAGTTGATAGATGTTAACATGTGACACAAAGATCTTCACACTTTGTGTCCTCTCTCACAAGTCATTCACATGCTTATACTCCAAACCTCCTATTCCCCAATCTTCTAATATCTCTGCTTTCAGCATCCTGAGCCAGGCTATTCACTTCTACCCATCAGTCCATAAATATTCTAACAGAGCTCCTATTTATTCTTCCACACAAAGAGAATGACAAGGTGGACCTTAAAGTTCTGCCTATTTTAAGGATTTTTCTCTAGCCCCGTGAGCTACTCCTGAGCAAGACTGCAATGTAGCTGCCATGGATTTTTGGCTTGTTTGGCATCCACCTACTAAACCAGCTCATCTATAAACCAAATCTGAAGGCTTTTTCCTCCTCCAGAAGTGAGCCATGTGGCATCCTCCATATGGAGTGAGGGCTGAGCTGAGGAAGAGGTTCAGGGAAAATGGTGGCAAATGACATGGAAGATGGGACTATCTTGTCATGCAGCTTTTTTGTGTCTTCCAGTCCTATTTATGCTTGATCCAAGTTTTCCACTTCTAGAATCCACCTCTTAAAATAAAGTGCTGCTAGCCCTGCCTTAAGATACGTGGTTCTACAGGTGCAGTGCCTTGGTGTCCCATAGCAGGCACGTAATCTCTATGAGGCTTCAGTAATATACCAGGAGTTGTTTCTCAAAAGGCATACACATTACTGCTACAAATGGCAAAGCTTTAATCCCTTAGCCTACATTGGGATTCTACCACTGGCACTTAACCTCCACACAGCATCTTTTCCCACCACTGCTACCACTAATATCGTGGTGTCTGCTGGCTCACATGACCCAACAACAGGGCTTGGTGGACTGCAACCAATACCTCCTACTGAGATTTTCCCTGCTCTATGTCTCAATCAAAGCTGGCAGCCTTTTACATTGCCCAACATACGGGTCAGAGCAGTATTCCTGAATGAGAAATACGTCGTCACATCTAGAACCTAAAGAAGCTTACCAAGTGTTGTGCTTCTCTTTTCACGGTGGGAGTTGCAGCATGTAATAATGTATCGTTACTATGGAAGAGACATCCCGAACTCCCCACACCACAGAATGCCTAAAAACTCTATTAGTGTAGCAGGCTCCTAACTCCTCAAAGGGTTTATCTCCCATCCTCCACTGGCTGTGTGTTTCACCAATGCCACCAGCATGTTGACAAGTTATTGCTCATCTGGCCTAATTAGCATAATACCATAAAGGAGTGGTATTCTGTTGGAAATCTAGAGAGTTGAGATCTCTTTGTACTATATTATGACAGAATACAAAACTAAATATATATTGTTGCCCATTCTATGCACATGCAAACAATTTCTGATCCTCTTTTTCTAATTGGAATAGAAAGAAACACATTTGCCATTCACATAACCTCATCCATGTGACTGAAGTTGGTTAACCCACTCTAGCAAAGATACTACATCTGGCACAGCAACTGCAATTGAGGCTACCACTTAATTGAATTTGCAATAATCTACTCTCATTTCCCAGGATCCATCTGTGTTCTGCAAGAGCAAGTCACTGCATTAAGATAACTTAAGTGGGGATATGATAGCAACCACCACCCCTATATCTTTTAGGTTCCTAAAGGTACTAATAATTTCTGCTATTCCCCCTGTATTTTATATACTACCTTGATTTGGGTGGGGGATACACACAGTTCCAGAAACACTCAGTTGGCTCTCCCCACTTCTATAGCTTCTGTCCCACTCACTAAAGGTTCAATGTTGGGATTGCATATATTCCAAGCATAAGAACTTCAATTACATACTTGGAGCCAGGGAAAATGACCACTGCGTGGGTCCTCAGACCTAGTGGACTTACTGCAAGCCAGATCTCTGCCAGGAGTCTGTTCATTACCTGGTTTTTACAGGCTCCCACTTTAGAACAGGAGGGCCCCATGCATGGTAAGGCTTCAGTTCGCCGGGTATCAATGTTCACTCAGACCCAGTGTCAAACAGTCCTAAAATGTTTTGAGTGTTCCCCTTTCCCTTGTACGTAGTCACCCAAGTAAACAGTTGTAGGTACTTTTAAAGATGGACTGGGGGAATCATTATCATATATACTTGCATTGCGTCGCTGGGTCTTTCTTCCTAGGGACCTGGCCATTTCTTCAGTCAATGGGTCCTGGGTCTGAAAACGAACTCATATCTGGAAAGTGAGCAAAGGACTACAACATCTTATTGGCATGACTATCTTATTGGGGTGAGTTCCTTCACTAACTGGGGCTTCTAATTATTTACCTTAATTTCTTGTGATGGTATAAACCAAAGTCTCCTTATTGGCTGCCCATCTATTTTGCCCCTGGGGTTATGAATTTCTATTAACCATCTCTACAACTCTCTGTGGGTCAGGCCCCACTGGCTGCCACTCTGGCTCTGCTGCTCATTATGATAATTGCATCCACCTGCTTTTCAGCAATTATGTGGCACCTCCTGTCCTCTGTTGTTTCAGGGTCTTTTCATTTCCATTGGATTGTTTGTGCCTCAGTACCATCAGTGATGGGGTCCACATTACTAGCCAAGTGACAAATGATAAAGCTTCAAAATTTATATTATCAACTTCATTTTTGGACTATTCTGATACCAAATGTCAGATTGGGTTTTTAAAGACTCTGAAACGGGGTTGGACTTGCAAGATATTTATTAAGTTTCAAAAGCTGTGGAAGCCAGGAGGAGGAAGCAATTGAACAGAGAGACAAGTTGAATTATGAAGCAGGCCTGACAGAGCCTCAGTCCAACCCTCAGAGAACTCCAGAGCTGTATGACTCTTTGGTGTTGTCCCCTAGTGAGCCAAACTTTTCAGATCTTTATATATCCTCCATGATCAGTCATTGGATGTGGATAGCTAAGGAAGGTTGTGCTTTTGAACAAGGCATCACTCTGTAGCTGAGGTCATCTCTGAAAAAGAAGTAACAAGTCAGCCCTGAAAGAAACCTGAGTTGTGCATCTCCATATCCATCACAGCCAGATTTGGGATTCAAAAGAAGGAAATAAAGACATGATTTTGTATCCAAGAGAATCCAGAGTAGGAGTTAAGAGAGACATGGAAAGTCTTGAGCTCAGGTTTTAAAAAGGAACACGTACATTTACCAGGAAAGGAATTGTCCTTCCTGAAAATCAGATCACACATGGAATACCAAGTTCAATTATGGCTACTGCCATTTAAAAGGAATATCCACTTACTGAAATGTGTTCAGAGGAGAATGCTCAGAACAGTAAAGGAGCTCAAAAACACAACAAAGGGCTAGTTGAAAGAATGAATGTTTACACCAAACACAAGTTTTCTTTAGACAGCTAAAGGGGCTTGAAATTATTCCCTATGGAAACAAGAGACAAAAGTCTAGGAAAACAGAAGTGAGAAGTCTAGGAAGATAGAATATAAGGAGGATAATTTTAATAATTAAAACCAAATGAAAAAGTACTATAGATATAAATTAGCCAGATGAAGGGGAAAAGAGGCATTTTGTATCAAAGTAGCCATCAAAGGCAACCGTGGAAAGTTCAGATTGGCCAAATATAAGACCACTAGAAAGTGACTGGAAGGGAAAAGGACTATGAAGTCAATGTCAGATCATCAAGGTCCTTGTATCTCACACTTAGGACTTTGGCTATTATGCAGTGAAGCAGTGCCTGGCTTCGTACTTCAAAAGGTGAATCTGACAGCTAGGAAGATAATGGATTAGGGGAGAGGTATGAGATAGAAAGCAGGTAAGCCAATTAAGAGTAACTGTGATCTCACACCTGTAATCCCAGCACTTTTGGAAGCCGAGGTGGGTGGATCATGAGGTCAGGAGATCGAGACCATCCTGGCTAACACGGTGAAACCCCGTCGCTACTAAAAATACAAAAAAATTAGCCGGGCGTGGTGGCAGGCCCCTGTAGTCCCAGCTACTCGGGAGGCTGAGGCAGGAGAATGGTGTGAACCCGAGAGGTGGAGCTTATAGTGAGCCGAGATCTCAACACTGCACTCCAGCCTGGGAGACAGCAAGACTCGCAAAATAAAAAAGAGTAACTGTGATCAATAGAATTCATGTCTGTCTTTCTGCTCATTGTATTCGCAGTACCTGGCATTGTACCTTCACATAAAAGACCCTCAATAAATATCAAATTGATGAATGTTCAAGGAAAGTACCAATGGTTGAACTAAGACAACGGCCATGGGAATACAGAGGGGTTGACATTCAAAAGATCTGTAGAAGGTGGAATGGAAATTAAAGGAGAGGAAGAAGTCAAGGATAACAGATTTGTTGATTTGTTCTTAGTGGCATACCTGCTCTGGACCTGAAATACTGAAGGAAAAGTGGTTGGTGGGCAGGTGCAGGGAAGGAAAAAAGATTGCTAAAGGTCCCATTCATCATCCATGATTAGGCTCTATCTGTTGTTGAAATTTCTCAACAAAGTCTCTACTAATGTGCTTTCTCATTGATGTTTTCTATGCACAAGTTCCCCGTGATTACCAGCACCCTGTCAGTATAGAACAGCCTGTTTCTTTGCTTTTCTCTCTTAAAGCGAAGCAGCAAGCCAATTACTGAGATCATTCAGATGAAAATTTTACTTTTGCCTGAATTAGCCAGAGAATTGAAGCATAAATGGACCTTTTCACTTGACTGATTGAGATAATTGCCTCACTTTTCTAGGGGAGACCTATAGCTGGGAGGCTGTATTTGGTCACCAAAACATGTTTGTAATATACATTATTGACTTTTCTTGAAACAACTCTGGTTGGCTAGGTGCCACACTCAAACACTTGCCCTCATCTTTTTAGGTATTTGAAACAATACAGAGAAATACCATGCCTGGGAAACTCAGTGTTGTATTATTTCATTATTGGGCAGCCCTTAAATACATCAGCTCAGGCCTCCAATAGAGGTAAAGTGGCATCCTAGGGGAGTCTGGGAGGAGGCGGCAGGGCAGGAGCTTGGTTCAGTGGATAAAATGCAAGAAGTGAGAATTAGCACCAGGTGCATGGGAACAAATGGCTTTTCCTGAAAGAATTGGGTAGGTAGACTTGAAAGAAACATGTAATTTACATTTATTATTGGGAGGGGTGAGAGGGGTTAATAAAGAGAGCTGAGTAGGGGCAGACAATTAAAGCAGCAGCAGGGCTCAGATCAGAGCCTTTTGGCCTGGATCTTGGGTAACTAGAAGCTTTTTCTAACAGCATGAGACATGGGAAAAGAAGGCTTCTAAAGAAACAGCACAGCATCTGAGCTTTTCTGAAGCTTTTGCTATCTGGTGGCCTGCTATGACAGCCTGGGCGTGTACAGACAATGCGTGGTCAGTACTGACCTACAAAATTCACTGCAAAGCAAGATGTGTATTAGAAAAACCCGTACAAACTTCAAGTCTATGAGGAAAGGTTGTCATGCAAATGTGTCTGTAATTACTTTGTGATGGCTCCCCTTACTGGCCAAGAGGCAGAATGTCCTAGATCCTGAAGAGAAGTAGGAGGAGGTAACACTGAGGCAGCCTGGTTAATTTCTAAATTTCCTGTATTAAAATATATGTGTGTGTGTGTGTGTGTGTGTGTGTGTGTGTGTGTGTGTTGCTAAAATAAATGTTTTATTTTCTGAGTATCAAATGAAAAAACAGAAATCCCAGCCATGGCATTTATAAAATCCACCAGGATTATTTTTCAATTTTAAAATTTATTTATCTTCAGTGGGTGTTTAGAGTCTGCGTAAGGTTTTGTGATTATGAAAATATGACTGCTTTAAATGTTTCAATTTTAAACTTTTATATTACATATAATTTCAAAAGCAATTTGAGGTGATGGATGAGACATACTCACACATCAGAATTGATATATCCAAACAATCTGCATTTTGGGGAGAGATTATATGCTAACAATAAGGAGGCTGTCATTATTTAAAGCAATCTTGATTTTTTTTGCATTGTTTCATTGTTTGGAATATTGCTTTAACTGTGGCAAATAGACATATATTAAAAGTATATTCAACATCTTGTAATATCCCTAGGTCATTCACAATCAAATATGTTGAACTAGTTGAACATAGTAAAGTTAAAATGCTGTATCCAAAATAATAAAAATGATGCACATATCTTCCAAACTTTTCCCCAGGATTCCCAAAGAATAATTTTTAAAATGTCAAATAATATACTAAGTATATATTACCCCCCTTTCCCACAGGCTATGTGTGTTACTATTTATTTAAATATAAGTACTGGAATATTGTATTTTGAAGATGTTTTCTTTGTTAATATCTCTTTATAGGTGTCATAAATACTTTTATGTATACGAAAATTGGTCTAAGAAGACCAGCTGAATTGCTAGTATCAGACTAATTTTTTTGCTTCAATATAAACCAAGACTGACATATCTTGTTTACAAACAAATAATATTGGCATGAAAAAAGTCACACCATTACACAGATTTTTTATTTAAGCTGATCCGGCAATAGATAGGATACTCTTGAAACTAGCAGTTTACATTAAAATAATTAATTTTCTTCAGATTTTTTAATTCTTTCTGTACTTTTTTTCATATATGCACTGCGTTAGATTTGTTGCTGTAGTAACAAACACCCCCCCAACCTCAATGGCTTAAAACATGGTTTCACTCCAGGTCCATCTTCAGTGGGTGAGGTACTCCATCATCTTTGTTCAGGTGCTAAGACTGATGGAGCCTCCACCGTCTGCAGCATTGCAGACGGGGAGGAATTTGGCTTCTCATGTGCTGCTTCTTAAAGGTTTCTAACTGGAAATAACACATGCCACTTCCACTCCTATTGCACTGGCCAAAATAAGTTACATGGACAGAAATAGAACTGCGTTTTACTTCCTGTTGTCTTAATTGATCCCAACAAAGATGCTTTAATCTTTCACAGAAAAAAAAGAAGTTTGGGTCATGTTGTCCTACAGTGTGTTTGGAAGAAGAACAGAAACGTTGCTGAACAGCACCAATAACTCCCACATTCACCCTAATTGAGGAACTTCATCTTAACGCAGGGAAAGAAGACAGTGCTTTCATAGCTAAGAATCCAAAATAGTGACAGGATGTAGCAAAATTCATATTTTGATTTCTTTTTTAACAGAAAGAGGCCTAACATATTTGCTGGTTAGGTTTAATGTCTGAACTTCTTTTCAAGTCTTAACTTTTTATTAAAATAAATTGTGCTTAAATTGAGCTCTCTGAGGATTCCACAGGGATTGATCGATTTGCCTGGTTAGGGCTTCTCAGGATGGATGTCAGGAGTGGGGCAACGGCATAAGAGCAGCTGTTTTCAGGGCTCCAGCCTCAAGCTTAAGCGTTGCCATGGTGACAGCTGCCCGCAGGAACCCACTGGGAGCCCAGTAGGAGCACTGGCTGCCAGAGCTTTGTATCAGTGTGCCATCCCCAGCCTTTCAGAAACAAGCATAATGAACTCTTTAGCCAGGGTGTTTCTGCCTGCTAACCTAAGGGACAGTTTATTCTTGCTTGAATTGTCAACTGCCAGCTGTCAGCTCAGACAAATCAACTCTATTCTCTCTTTCCTCCTGTACCCTTGCTCTCAGCTTATTTTCATATCAAATTCCACTTTTCCCCATTTTATAGCTACACAATTAATAGCTTTTAATAGAGAAAATTAAATCCATAAATTTAGATATAACAAAAAATCCAAAGATATAAAGTCCTCTAACACAGCACTGCCTAACAGAATTTTCTGTGATGATGTAAATGTTTCGTATCTACGCTGTTCAATGCAGTAGCCACTGGTCACCAGCGGCAACTCAGCATTTGAAATGTGGCCAGTACAACTGAGTAACAAAATTATTTAACTGATTTAATTTGAGTTCATTTTAATTTTAAATAGCTACACATGGCTAGGACTAATGTATTGAGTAGCACGGTTCTAGAATCATAGTCAAATCCAGGGAGTGGTACGAGCTAGAGCTGGCCATGGAGGAGTCACAGTTAACATTCTCTCATTCAAAGTACCATGTTTATTATCTGCTTTAGAGCATATTATTACTATTATTATTGCTGTATAAGGTGTGCCTTGGCCTGGCCTAACTGGCTGTTGTAAATTTAATTATGTAGCTAAACAGGAGGAAAAGGAGGCATGATTATCTGGGCCGTTACAGGCAATAATCCTCTAGAAGCAAGACTGGAAGGGGAAAGGTATTAATATTTCTGAATAATATATCAGCCACATTACAGTGATTCTACAAAAGAATTGGATTCTAGATGGAAGTCATCAATTCTAGTCCCAGATTTTATGTTAGTAATTTGTATTACTTAGGAAGGACACTCACTGGGAGGCCTGTGTGTGTGTGTGTGTGTGTGTGTGTGTGTGTGTGTGTATGTGTATGTGGCTTTATTTATTTATTATTTTTTGCCTAAATTCCTCTTCTGCATAAAAGGGAGTGTAATAATATTTTCTGTGTGCTTATTAATATGACAGGGGCTTTATGTAAGTCTCATTTATTCCTTTTAAGAAATCCATAAATTTGTGATTTTTATGCAGATTATACAGATGAGGAAACTGAAGCTTAGCAGAGTTAAGTGCCTAAGATTTCCCAGCTAATAATTGGAAGAATCAAAAATCATTCAAACTCAAGTCTGTCTCCAAAACCCAATTTCTTTCTACAAAATCCCATTAGAATGTTTCTAAAATCCCTTCTAACTCTTAATCATCACTGAGTGAGTGCCAAGTAATAAATACATTGAATGAGCTTTGCGTACAACCCAAAATAGGATTCTTAATTGTATTCCATTTTTAAAAACATGGTAACAACTGTAACTACTAGTTATTTCCTAACCTGGAACCACTTAAGATTTCCTAATCAGTGGCTTTCACCCCTGGCTTTGCATTAAAATTATCTGGAGCTTTTTAAAAACACTGATAGCAGGTATTCTTCTCAAATGGCTTAAATCACCATGTGAAGGAATGGAGCTTAGAGACGGGTTTTTTCTTGGTTGTTTTTTGTTTGTTTATTTATGAGGGTTGTTTTGTTTTGTTTTGTTTGAGATAGGGTCTCACGCCACCACCCAGGCTGGAGTGCCATGGCATGATCATAGCTCACTGCAGCCTCAGCCTGCTGGGCTCAAGCAATCCTCCCATGTCAACCTCCCAAGTAGCTAGGACTACAGGCGTGCACCACCATGCTCAGCTAATTTTAGAATTTGCTAAAGATGGCTTCTCACTCTGCTGCTGAGGCTGGTTTCAAACTTCTGGGCTCCAGAAATCCTCCCACCTTGGCCTCCCAAAGTCCTGGAATTACAGATGCGAGCCACCATATCCAGCCAGGATAGTTTGTTTTTAAGTCTGTCATATGATCTCAAAGTGCAGGTTGTGCTGAGAACCATTTCCCTAATGTAAGGTGTAGAAATTGAGCCACCTGCTAGGACTTCAGGACCCTGCCTCCAGAAGGAAGCCCCCTGACAGCTTGGTTGATATTAACTTATGTGTTAGGGGAAACTGCCAAATTGAAACAAGAAAGCCATCTTCCACAAGCGAGCTTCTGCTCCTAAAGACTAACCATAATGCAAGAGAAATTTTCCATTTTCTCTCAGGAATCAGAAGCCTTTGCCACTTGCACAATTGGAAGGAAAGTAGTACAAATAGGAGGATCCTTACCTAATGGGAGAAGGGAGATCTTGCCATTCAGGACTTTGCTTTGAATCTCTTTCCACGTGTCTGGGTGCTGTCACAGTACATGTCCATATTCAGACTGCAACAGGGTTTGAGAGGGTTCCTTGCTGGCAGGCAATGTCATAGGAAAATAGGTTTTATGAAGCAGTGATTTCCCCAAGGAGCAAAGGAGTTGAACAAATAGGGTAATTCCTAGATTAGAAGAGCAGGCTTGCCTACGCTATCACACCCAAACCAACTGCCTTCTGTTTTTCTTTTTTTGACCCAAATTCTATGCAGAATCTTCTCTTACCAAAATAAATAAATACATAAATAAATAATGACTACAGACAAAAAACTCAATAACTCCTAATATTACTTAACTTTTGCATGATTTTGAACGTGTCAATGTTAATCTTAAAGCACTGTTGTACTGATTTCATTCCTCTACTTATCCTAAAAGATCTTCAGTGACATGCCTTTTCTCACAGCAGTGCACTTCAGACTTGGGGAAGTTTATTTAAAATGCCTATTTCTAGACTCCATTCCTGGAGGTCTAGAATGGGATGCATTCATAATATATATGTTAAGTGTTCCAGGAAATTAATAGGTAACTGGGATAGGCTAAATAATGGTCCTCCAAAAATGTCTTCATTGCTGTCCCCAGAACCTATGAACATGTTACCTTCAGTGGCAAAGGGACTTTGCAGATGTGATGAAGGATCTTGAGAAGGAAGGTTATTTGGTTATGCAGGTGGTCACAATGTTATCATAAGGGCCCTTATGAGAGGGAAGCAAGAGGATCAAAATCAGAAAAAGATGTGATGATGAAGCCAGAAAAAGAAGTGATGATGATGCACTTTGAAGATAGGAGAGAGAGAGCCATTAGTCAAAGGATGCAGGCAACATCTAGAAGATGCAGGCAATATCTAGAAGGTAGAAAAGGCAAGGAGACAAATTCTCAGATGGTTTCTAACACCCTCAAAAAGAATGCTGCTCTGCAACATCTTGATTTTAGACTTCTGATGACCAGAACTATAAAATAATACATTTGTGTTGTTTTAAGCCACTAAGTTGGTGGTAATTTGTTATAGTAATAATGGAAACTTGTATAGTTATTCATGAAAAAGAGCATTATCCCAAATAGAACACTTTCTATAGAAATCAACTTCAATATATCTTATTATTGTAAAGCATCCTGGAGCACTAGGAGTGAAGTAAATTGTTCGACTTCACTCAGGGACTTAGGGAAAATCCGGGACAAAAGTGGAATTATCTTAGTTTGGTTCTATCTTTTTATCCTGGAGCTCAAGGTATCGTCCCCTAGTCTAGGCCAACCTTTCCCACATTATCCCATTGTTTCTATATCCTTACTTCTATAAGCAAGCAAAATAGTGGATATATTTTCTCCCTGAATAAGCCTCATTAATTTCTGTTTCACTACGTTGATACATAGACTTCCCTCTTCCTGAAGTCCTTCCATTCTTGAATGTTAGGTTTCACTAAAGGTCGGGTCCTGCCTCTTCCTTAGCTATCCAGCATTAGGTGAGTACTGACCTTGGAACTCTTATGGTGTCAGTATGGCTGCTCTTTAAAGATCATGATGAAGAGTCCCTAGTCTATTTCTTCCTCGGTGTGATGATCTGATTGGCTCTGAGGCTTGTGGATACTTCCTAAAGCAATATTGAAGAAAGAATGAATGACTAAAGACCTTAATCCAAGTCAAGTGCCTAGATTTTCTTCAAGTTCCCTCTCTTTATGAAATATATTTCACTTATATCCACAAAGTTTTAAAAATAAATACCCAATGAACTTAAAAAAAAAATTGTAGAGATGGGTGTCTCACTTTGTCTCCCAGGCTGGTCTTGAACTCATGGCTGCAATCCTCCCACCTGAGCCTCCCAAAGTGCTGGGATTATAGGCATAAGCCACCACACCAGCTGCAAATAACTTCAATTACATGTTCTGTTAGTATAGATAGATATCTTCCTGGCACAACAGTAAAAATCTTCTCAGTTATTTGACTGATAGATGACAACTCAATATTTACATCTCACTGGGGTAACACAACATTTTAAAACATATTTCTTATTGGCATATATTTCACATATCATAAAATTCACAGTTTTAAAGTGTGGTATTCAGTGGTTTTTAGTATATTCACAGAGTTGTCTGACCATTACCATTATCTAATTCCAAATATTTTAATTACCCCCATAAAGAAACCCATTAGCCATTAGTAGACATTCACCATTCTCCCTCCTTTCTCTAAGCCACTGGCAACTACTAAGCCACTTTCTTACTCTATGGATTTGCCTGTTCTGAACACTTCATACCAATTAATCTTACAATAATCAGGTGGTCTTTTATGGCTGGCCTCTTTCACTTCACATAATGTTTTCAAGGTTCATTAATGTTGTAGTACGTATCAGAATCTCATTTCTTTTTATGGCTGAATAATATTACATTGAATGGACATACCACATTTGTAATCCCTTCATCAATGACAGACATTTGGGTTGCTTCCACCTTTTAGCTAATATGAATAATTTTATTTGTGCAACAATTTTTGCTTTCTGTAGGTATTTGTGAACATATGTTTTCAATTCGATAAGGCATATATGCCTCTAGGAGTAGAATTGTTAGGTCATAAGTCATATGTATAACTTTTTGAGGTACTGTCAGACTGCTTTCCACCTTTTCTGTGGCTGCATCATTTCCCATTTCCACAAGTAATGTATAAGGATTACAGTTGCTCCACAACCTTGCCAACAGTTGTTATTTTCCATTTTTATTATAGTTATACCCTGTAGGCAAAAGTAATATATCTCATTGTGGTTTTAGTTTTCTAATGGATAATGATGCTCAACATCTTTATTGACCATGTGCATATCTTTTTTTTTTTTTTTTTTTTTTTTTTTGGAAAAAATTGCCATTTAAATCTGTTGCCCATTTTAATAGTTTTTTTTTTTTTAATTGTAGAGAACATAGCCTTTTAAAGTAAAATAAGAGTCCAGAAGTTGGGCTATATTTCCCAGGTACTAGCTAGTATCTTGTCCCCTTTTCATAGATTTATTTGTGTACCTCAGGTTATCAGTCCCACTATAGATCTCCTCCCTCACAGCAATCAAACTTAGGACTTCATCCAGAAATGGGTGGAAAGACCACTCTCGCAGCTCCAAAAATGCTTACCTGGATGGTCAATGACTGCCTCCTTCTTGTCGCTCAGCTCTCTGAGAGTCCTTGGTTGGCTATGCAGTTCGCTGCACCCAGTTACTTTCTCTCTGTATATATATATATTTCTTTTGTTTTTGAGACGGAATCTGATTCTGTCACCTAGGGCGGAGTACAGTGGCACAAACACGGCTCACTGCACCTTGGACCTCCCAGGCTCAAGCAACCCTTCCACCTTAGCCCCCCAAATAGCTGGGACTACAGGTGTACCACCACACCTGGCTAATTTTGGTATTTTTGAAGAGATGGAGTTTCACCACATTGCCCAGGCTGGTCTTGAGCTCCTGAGCTCAAGAGATCCTCTCGCCTGGGCCTCCCAAAGTTCTGAGATTACAGGTGTCAACCATGGCACCCGGCTCACTCAGTTACTTTCTATTGCATTGCCTGTTACCTTATTTTATAGCTTTCGTAATACTCATCATCTGATATTTCTCATTTGTTTGTTTGCTGATTATCTCTTCCTTTTGGGAGCGTGAATTCCATGAGGCCAAGACATTGCCTGTTATGACTGATTGTGTGACTGATGCTGACACAGTGCCTGTCACATGGTAGACTGGGGCTGAAGTTCAGTTCCCAGGGGACTGGCTCCTCAGGAAGTAGCATGTGTCACGGGAAGATGTGTGACATGGGGAAGAACTTTCTTGAGGAGTTACCAGGTCCTCCAGTATCAGACCCCTTTATTTTACTTTTTAAAAAGTTTCAAAGAAAATCTGGCAAACTACAAGCATACTCATTTTAATAGTAATTATCAGAAGCAAGTCTAGATTCCAGAAACTAATTTAACTCAATGAATGTGTTAAATTAGTTCAAGATTAATCAGAATCCCTTAAATGTCTTTATTCTTCCTGCAATACTAAATGAAACATGATAAACATTTTATGCTAAATTTTTGCATAGTTTTAAGCTCATCATTTGTGTAGTAGTCTCATTGCTACCACAGATAGAAAAGATAAGGTCCGAATCTATATTGCTCCCCAGGAAACTACATTTTAGCAGCACTTACCGAGTAGTCACACCCATCTAAATAAAAATCCTAGCTCTGCCACCCACCTTCAGGAAAAGCTTGGCCAAGGTGTTTGACTTATCTGAGTCTCTCCCATCTCTCACTGAGGCTTTCCCAAGTGGGGAAAATGGAGCCAGTAATACAGGCCTACAGAGCTGTTTGAAGATTATAAAAAAATATTGCCCACAATAAGGGAACAATAAATGTCAGCTGATTTTTCTGTCTTTAACTTTCTGTTTCAGCTACAACTCTGTTACGGGTAGGTGTGAGTGAAAGAAATTAGGTAAAAAAATTATCTAAAGAAAAAAACAGTAGGTAAAACAAAATAAGAATTCTCATTTAGTTGGATAACAGCTTATGAAGGTTTTTCACTGCATGATTGACTTAAGGATTCAGCACCATTTGGGATTTCCTCTTGGCTAGAAGTTGGATTTCTATCCAGTTTCCTCTTCCCGTGGGCAGTGTTCCCCAAACTTAGCTGGATAAAGATGTTATTTGAGAATACAGATTCTGGAATGCACTTCAGATCTCCAGGTCGGAAACTTGGAAACTTGGTCTTCAAGGATCCTCATGATTGCCCAAATAGAGAAAAACAATGCTGTATTTTTTTTATTCTTTGCCAGAAATGAGATAATTTTTTATTTCTTTTCCAGGAAGACCAAAAAATGAACGTGAAAGATAGTTAGAATATACTTGGCTTGACTACTGAGATAGAAATGATGCTAAATAATTGAACAGGAAATTCAGTCAGGATTGTAAGAATAAGCTGCTAAAGAACATTATGTCAAGCACAAAGAAGGTAAGGACTTGTTTGAGATACACTTGGTCAAATGCTACAGGTGTATAAGAGATGAAACTTAAGACTCTCAATTTCCTCTTGTATCAAGATCAACTTTCCTCTTGTACGGCTGTACCTAATTTAGTATGTGCACTACTGAAAGAGGTGTTGATTCAAAGTGACATGTGCACAATGCATTTCTTAGTTTGCAGTCTTCGTTTCTAAAATTATCTCTAAATTAGTTGCTTAGAGCCATATAAATATATTTTAGGAGATGTAGTAAGTGGTTGAAATGGTTAATATGCTTTTAGATTTTTATATGATTTTAAAAATCTATGTGAAATAACAGCAGAAGAACAGTTCAAATAGTCCTATCTTAAATCTTTGAAGTAGAGGCCAGGCGCAGTGGCTCACACCTGTCATCCCAGCACGTTGGGAGGCAGAGGTGGGCAGATCACGAGGTCAGGAGATGAAGACCATCCTGGCTAACATGGTGAAACCTCATCTCTGCTAAAAATACAAAAATTAGGTGGGCGTGGTGGCGGGCGCTGTAGTCCCAGCTACTGGGAAGGCTGAGGCAGGAGAACGGCGTAAACCCGGGAGGCGGAGGTTGCAGTGAGCCGAGATCGCGCCACTGCACTCCAGCCCGGCTACAGAGCGAGACTCCGTCTCAAAAATAAAATAAAATAAAATAATACTGGAAATAGAAAGTCATGGGGAGAAGGAAGGAAAACTGCGCCTAAAGAAGAAACAAAGGGGTCCTACATTTCCTGCACGTAGAGCAGTCTAAGGAAAACGCATTTGCATGTTTCGTTGTCTTTTTTCCATCTCTCATTGTTTTCTCCATCCTTCTCCTCTGGACCACAGCACCCTCACAGATATAGTACAAGTAGGCCAGCCATACCCCAACCAAAACTCTCCTCCACTTAACAAACAAATCTTTTATTTCCTCAACACAGTGCCAAAGTCTCAACTAAGTTTAGAAAAAAGGCTTTATCTCATTCATAACTTTTTATCATCTCAACGATACCTATCTTATTTTATGATGGAAGCTATAACTCAAGATACATATAAAATTTAGGGAATATTAGGCAGTATAATAAACTAAAGAACAAATCAAGCTATAGACAGGAATGCCAGAGACTCTAATATTATCCCACTTTTTAAAAGAACTTGAGGGGCACTACCTCTTATAGTATTCATGGTTGTCTGAAACATGAAATCGAATTATCAAGTCCTAAAAAATTCAAATTCCCATCCCTCATGCAATCCCAATTCCTCTAAATAGGAAGCACTTAATAATAATTTGTAACCAAAAAAATCTCAATAATGCCCAGGTTTCAATAACATGCCATGTCCGAGAGGTGGATCCATTCCTCTATTTAAATTAAGTTTGTGTCATGATATCTTCATTATACTATGGGAAAAGTAAGGTTTAAAAATAGAAATCCATGGTTGTTTTATTTTTGTTTTGTTTTTAGTTTGTTGTAGCTTTTGTTTGCTCTCCGTGTTTTATTTTTACATACTTTCAAATTTACAGAAAAGTTGTAAGAGTACTGTTATGGATGGGATGTTTGTATCCCTTCCAAATTCATATGTTGAAATCCTAATCCCCAGTTTAATGTATTAGGGAGTAGGGCTTTGGGGAGGCAATGAAGTCATCAGGGTGGAGCCCTCATAAGTAGGATTAGTGCAGTTATATATGGGATCCCAGAGAGCTCTCTTGACTTCTTCTGTCACGTGAGGATACAATGAGAAGATGGCAGCCTGCCCCTTAGAAGAGGATGCTCACCACAACCCAGCCAGGCTGGCACCCTGACCTTAAGCTCCCAGACTCTGTAATTGTGAGAAATACATTTATATCATTCATAAGCCCCCTAATCTATGGTGTGTGTATGTGTCTTCTTTTAATACACTAGTCCAAGCTGACTAAGTAGTACAGAAAATTTTCATAAACCCTTCACTCAAATCCCCTAAATATTACATTTTACCTTGTTTGCTTTAACTCTCAAACATCTTTTTCCCTGAATCATTTGAGCGTATGGTCTGGAAATGATGCCCTTCACCACTAAATCCTCCAAATCACCATGGATCCAAAACCTGCTAGCTGGGTGAGTCTCCAGACCCTCTGAAGGATAAAGACTCACAACATCTCTCCCTGGGCTTTCAGATCAACATTTGGTTCCAGTTTCTAATAGCTGGAACATCTCCTTAGAAATTCGGAGCAGCTTCTGGACTTCTTTGAAAACAAGAACAGAGTAACTATTGTCAACTCTACCAGAGCCTTTGCTTTCTAATGCTTTTCAACATTTAAAGCCACTCCAGTATTTTTCAAAATACAGCTCTTCTTCTACCTTAGCTGCTGACCTAATTTAGCTGAACACATTTTATTAAATATTTATTAAACATCAGTTCATGGAAGCACTGTATCAAATGGGTACACAAGGGCAATGCCCACTGGGCAAGTTTCCAGCTCATCAAAAAGCACAGCCCTGAATTAAGAGGGTGGCTGAGGCTCTGAAAGGAATAAGTGCAACAGTGAACTTGACTATTTGAACATGAACTTGACTATTTGAAAGAATGTTCTGTGATAATAGCAGTAAATAAAAAAAGATGGGTTAAAGAAGCAGAACCAAAAACATGATAAACACAGCATAAGATCAGCTATATTTCATCTTCCTGTGTAGGTACTGAAATATGATCTTTTCATTTAATTTGCAATTGTTCCTTTTCTTGACAACCAAAGGCAGATCAAAATGTTGTGGAAGCTGAAGATTATATAATCTGGGAGTTTCTCATTAAAAAAAATGAGAACACAAAATAAAGTGTAAAAATAAATACTGAAAATGATCATTTAAGTCTCAACAAATACATTTTGAAATCTGAAAAATGTCACAAAAGTTAATAAAAACAACAATTGGCCAGACACAGTGGCTCATGCTTATAATCTCATCACTTTGGTAGGCCCAGGCAGGCGGATCACTTGAGCCCAGGAGTTCAAAACCAGCCTGGTCAACATAGTGAGATGCCATCTCCACAAAAATAAAGCAAAAATTAGCCAGGCATAGTGACATGTGCCTGTAGTTCCAGATACTCGGGAGGCTGAGGCAGGAGGATTGCTTGAGCCCAGGAGGTTGAGGTTGCTGTGAGCCATGATTGCACCACTATACTTCAGCTTGGGCAACAGAGCAAATCCTGTCTCAAAAAATGTAGTAGTAATTTTGTTAATTAACTGACATGTCTCTATAATATTTTTCCTGCATTATTTAGCTGGATACTCTCTTCATATAACAAGCACTTTCTACATACAGAATATAAAAAATAATTCCATCTTACCACTAGCATAATAGGATACAATTTTTATCAATAATAAATAAATTGACTCCATCATTAGAGTCAATTTAAACAATTCTTCAAACTTCCCCCTATAATTATATCCTTGATCTTCTTGACAGTACAGGCAAAATTTTCCTGTAATTAACAATGAGAGGGTGGGGGTGGTATATTATGTAGAGTCCCCTCTTGGAGGAATTTATCAGAGTCTTTTCAAATGTCGAACATTTTGTTAGAGTCAGTGTAAAAGAACAAGAGGACCTCGGGACATGGGAGAGGAAGAAGGGCAATGAAAATAAACAATAGTCTTAAAAATAGAAGCAGAAAACAGAGCTAGGTGAGAAGATGTTGAAAACTATCTTTACTGAACATTGACTCATAAGGCTTTTGGTAACTTTTTCTCTTCTCTCATCACAAAATAAATTTGAATGCCAAAGGGCAGGCACACTTCCACTGTTGAGACAAACAGATCTAAAAATAAGTAGCAAGCAGACAAGAATGAGCAATGAACATGAGGAGAACCATGGTGTCTACTTTTAGGTTAACTATGGAGGCATGTAGGCACAGATGGAGGAAGTTAGTTTATCTTTGCTGCTGCACTTAAAAAATAAAAACCAAAAATATAAATGCCATCAAAACGTTGACTCTTCTTTAACCAAAATGTTTGGTTTCATATTTAAGGCCAAGCCCATTTAGAAGAAAAGCACATTCATTTGGGTTTTGTGGTTTGGAGAAAGGACTGCCATAGAGGAGGTAAAAGCCACAGTGGAGCATTCCTGGACAATCCATTGCAGGCTTGGGAGATCACCATGCAGCCATGCAGGCAGCTCCTGCTCCGTAATAGTCAAAATAGCAACATGACCACAAATAATTCAAAGGTCGAAACGTTTTGTTCCCACCAGTTCAAACTCTCCTGTTTCTGTCAAATGGCTGGTAATCCTATCTCCTCTACTAAGCCTTTCCTAACTGAAACAGTGGCAACTTCTTTTGAATTCTACTATTTATTACATAAACACACAATTCCTGTGGTTCCCTTATCACTCCATTAAATGCTCTCTGATTGAAACACATTGCAAATCCTTTTATGCTACATTTGTTCAATGCTTGTTGCCTTGACTGTATATAGCCTTAATATCCGGTAGGTGCTTCTAACTAATCCTAAGTTCCACATCTAATTTATAAAGCATTTTGCTTGGCAATGCCTCTTATGATGCAAATAAACTAGTATTTATCATGAATGCTTTAGGATATAGACAAGAAGACTATTTTAGAGAAAATAAGAATTAAATAATGGTAAGGAAAGCAAACCAGCCCTGTGATGTGCATGCCCTCTGCCACCTCCACTTTTCCCTCCTTGGGCGGTGTCTCACTCTCCACCTTCTCTTTGTTACTTGTCCTCAGTCACACATCAATCTGGCCTCCGCCCTCCAGAGAAGACTTATTCTCCCTGCCTAAAATGTGATTTCTGCCTTCTTCATCTAACCTTGTTCCTTTTCATTATTAAATGCTTCCTATATACAGAAGACTACATAAATTATGTCTTCATGGTAAATAATAGTAATACAATGAATAGCTGTGCATCCACTTTAATAAATAGAATGTATTTTTGAAGTCTTTGTACTGTCATGCTCGTGTCCTTCCACATTCTGAGGTAACCATATTCCTAGTTCACTAGTCCAACTCTTATTGTTCTTTAGAGTTTTACTACCTATTTCTCCCTAAAAAATACATACATTTAGTTTGAAAAAAAAAAAACTCAGAGCAATCGCAAGCCTAGTGGAGTAAGAGAAAGATCAACATTGCCACTAAGAGAGGACATCTCCCAGAAGATGAACTGACAGAGGCTCTCCGTTACAGCATGGCTTCAGTTTCCCTGGGAGTTTACAAAAGTCATTTGCAGGGAAGTCAGGAGAGAGACTGGGGATGTAGGGCTCTCCGAGGCAGGGCACTGAGGTGTGAATGTGAATCTGGAGCTGGAGGTCTCCAACCATAAGGCCAGGAGAGGTGGCAACTCTGCCTTCTCTGCTTCGGAATTCACCGCAGCCCACCTCCTGCTCTTCAGAGTAGGTGGAAGATCACCCTCTTTTGTCCATCTGAAGAATAAACTCCAGATTACTAATGGGAAGCTGAAGGGCAGTCAGCCAGGCAAACTCTGAGTTGTCCTTCAAAATGCATCTCAGGGTTTCCTCTTCCAGTGGAACTTCTCTGACACCCACATGCAATGACCAGGGTCAACCTTTTAACCCCCTGTGCACTCTGTGCTAACCCCTATCAACAGCTCTCCCTCCTACTGTGATCATAGCTTCAGCTGTCCCTCTTCCTCTTCAAACTGGATGTTCTTCGAGGGAAAAAATTATTTTATCAATTTTACTAATAATAACAGTATCATCTGATATTTGTTTTATTTTATAAATGTGGACAACCCTCATTAACATTAAATACCAATATTTAAAAATCGTAAGGCAGAATATGTGTTCTTGTTATTCCAAATTTATTGGAAATAAAGAATTTGGAGTGTTTCTTCCGTTAAAGAAGTTCTGTGAGTGCTCCTTGCATTTTTCTAGCTTCAGGCATGTGGCATCTCATAACATTTCGGTTACTGTGTCATTTGCGCAGGTGAGGAGACCTTTCCACATGGATACATGTGAAATAATGGTGTTACAAAAAGTAGTACTTTTCACTTTACTTTGTGCCTAGAAACAAACACATGTGCATGGTGCTACATAAATTAAAAATATGATTTAATTCTCTTCTACTTTTATAACACAACTGGAAATTGTTTTACTTTCATAATTAGGAGGTGAACAGCAGGTCTACAAAATATTAACAGAAAAAGCTAGTAACTTTTAATTAAACTTTTCTAACTATAACTTTCAAGATAAGCCCCTATGCTGTTTTCAAGTAAGCTATAAAATTAAAGTTAGTAAAAGAAAAAAAAAAAGACATTAAAATATCGGACATTACCTCACCATCCAGAATTAACCAGGTTATAATGCTGCACATCCTCCCTGAATTCATGTATTTTTAAATAAAATAATTCTGAATATTCTGGTCTTTTACCTGATTTGTTTTATTCAACATATCCTGGTTATCTACCCATTTCAATAATTACACTTCTAAAGCCATAATGTTTAATGTCCGTATATGAATCTCTAAGCATGTACTACAATCACAATGCAAAATAAATAAAAAAATTTTTTTTCAGAAGACTGGGTGTTTTGTAAATGAGAGAATTGAATTTGTTAAGGGTTTAGCCATGATTCCAAACACACAAATATTTTTTATTATTTTTATACCATACATGTTTTATATGTAAAAATTTCCATATGAATATATTATTTCATAATATATGAAAATACATTAAAGCAGTCTCATTCCAATAAGGGTTTGTATTTTTTCCAATCTTCCACTGAACAAACCCCTGACAAATATTCTTCTGTTAAAATGTTGCAAATATCCTCTTTTTTAATTCTAGGATAAATTTCTAGAAATAGGATTGCTGAGCAAAATGGTTTGTACAATTTTAAGGCCATTAATATATATTGCTAAACTGCCACCCAGAAAAGTAATGCCAGTTTCCATTCCTGCCAGCAATGAATGAGTGTCATTTTCTCTCATTCTTTGCCAACACTGAACATAATGAAGAAGAAAAAAAATCTCTGCCAATTTGATAAGTGAAAATTTGTGTTTCATATTTTCTCTAACTTGCATTTCTTTAACTACTAGCGTGATTAAACATTTTAAAGTTTTTACCCATTTTCTACTTTTTCTTTTATTAATTGTTTATCAATCTTTTTTTTTCTGTTAGGGTATTATTATACTTATGTATTTATGAGGTTATATAATTAAAGATTTCAAACTTTTGTCTGTCTCACTTGTGGTAGGCAGAATAAGACTTCCCCCAAATGTCCACATCTTAGTCCTCATAAAGCCTCTGAATATCTTAAGTTACATGACAAAAGGGAATGAAGTTATAGATGGAATTGAGGTTGCTGATCAACTGACATAAAATAGGGAGATTACCTTGGATTATCCAGTGGACTAAATGGAATTATAAGGTTTTTAGAAGTAGGAGAGAGGTGGAGGAGGGATCACAGTCAGAGAGAGGCTTGAAGGTGCTGCACTGCTGGCTTAAAGATGGAGGAATGGAGCCACAAACCAAGAAATGCTGGGGGGCTCTAGAAGCTGGAAACAGCAAAGAAACAGATTCGCTCTTCGAGCTTGCAGAAGAACACAGCCCTGACAGCATCTTGATTTTTGTCAAATGAGACTCATTTCAGCCTTCTGATCTGCAGAACTGTACGATAAACAGATTTGTGTTGCTTTAAGCCACCTATTGTGTGGTAATTTGTGTAGTGGAATCGGGAAACTGATTCATATGTTGCAAATGTTTTCCCGATTTTTATATACATAATCTTTACAAAGCAATCAAAATGTCCCTTATATTTAGTGCCATTTTAAGACGTATTCAGTACATCTCTTCTATGCTCAACTACAGCGATGCAGATAAAATTTGACCAAAAATACAATTTCTTTTTCTTTAAAAAAGGAGGGTGTTTCCTCTTGGCCCTTTCTTTCTTCTTTTCTTTTCCCTTTGCTTGGAGGTGACTGGGGGCTGAGGAAGTTAGAAGAACAAGGAGAAAATGGCTGAGGAGTTAGTCATGAGGTCAGGAGCCAAAAAAAAAGCTGATGACATAGTCAGTAGATTGGTTACATGCAGGGGGATTAAGGAAACAAGCAAATATTGAAGATAATGACAGCCAGGTTTCTCACTGTCAAAGAAGGGATTTATAAAAATGCAAATGAGCCAGTGCTTTGGCTCATGCCTATAATCCCAGCACTTCGGGAGGGCAAGGCGGGTGAATCACTGCAGGTCAGGAGTTCGAGACCAGCCTGGCCAATATGGCGAAATGCCATCTCTACTAAAAATACAAAAATTAGCCTATTGTGGTGGCACATGCCTGTAATCCCACCTACTCAGGAGGCTGAGGCAGGAAATCGCTTAAACCCTGGAGGCAGAGGCTACAGTGAGCTGAGATCTCACCACTGCACTCCAGCCTAGATGACAGAGCAAGACTCTGTCTCAGAAAAAAAAAAAAAAAATATATATATATATAGGCCTTATACTGAGCAAATGCAGAAGGCTAAGGCTCATGCTAGGCTGTCATCGTGAGAAAGGAGGGAGGGAGGGAGACAAGGTGACAGATGAAGACATATATACTATTAGGGCCCTTAGTAGGCCTTCACCTATACGGTATATATATATATATGTATATATACACACACACACTTTTATAATTAGATGGATATATATATATATATAGAGAGAGAGAGAGAGAGAGAGATGATATATAAACACAGCTCTATCAGCCTGGTAGTAATGAGTATACTAAGCACCCAGATCCGGATTTATAAATGCCTCTACTAAAAGGAACCAGACTGCAGAGAGAAATGGTTGATTCCAAGGTTGGTACAGGGAAAGTACAAAATTAGCCCGAAAGTATGGAAATGTTCTAAGAATGATGGAAACATGCAAAATAAACCCACAGAACTTAGCTTGAAGAAGCTCTCATGGCCAAATCTGAGACAAATGAAGTATCAGAATAAATGATGATAGTAACCAGATTATAACCCATTGAATAATGTAGGAATCCATCAGACCATAATGAATAAATAAATGAATTAAAGGAAAAAATTCTTGCAGTATAATGCCAACGAACTAATGTAGAAGAAGACATGTGTCAGAGAGGAAGTTGAATCAGGTAGGAGTCATCAGTGGATACCAAAGCCAGTGGGCAGAAATTTGATGAAGAATTATATATTTGCATAGTCTTGAGTATCTCCCCAAAAAACTTTCACTCGCAAAGGGGAAAATGGTGGACCTATGATCCAGGAACCTGTCAGACACCAACTTGAACAGGCTGTCAATGTTAACATCTCCAGGGTTCAGATGAATTAACATTGAAGGATTCCTGATATACTACTGGAAGTACAGTATCATTTCAGTGCTATTCCTGATAAGAATGTATGGCCTGATTGTGAACATGGAGAAATATTAGATGGCTCCAGGTTGACTGACATGGCTTATACTCTAAAACTGAAAACTACATGAAAGTCAAGGAAAAGACTGTCAAGTCACTCCATGTTGAAGGAGACTAAAATATATGACAACCAAATGCAATGCATGATCCTGTTTTGAGTTCTAGAACAAGAAGGAGAAAGAAACATTATGGGAACAGGAATATTTGGATGAGATCTTTGGAATAATTGGATGCCAGTATTGTATCAATGTTTATTACTTGATTTTAGATAGTGGTATCTCTATTACATGGGAGAGTGTTTTTTGTATGAAATGTACTATGGGGTGTTAGGAATCATGGGACATGCTGACTACAACTCCTATGATCCCAAAATGATTCAGGAAAAAAAAATAATGAAGTGTGCCTGCATGTGTGTGTGTGTGTGTGAACTTTCATGCCACAAATATTTATTCAAGCCTATAAGAGATGCTAATCACTGTAAACTAAATATTGAGAATCCAAGAATTTTAAAAATGTAATAGTTACTCCTTTATCTTAGTGGGCAATTAAAAATATAAACAATGCCTAGAAAAATAGTTTTATACAAGAGGTAATTTAAATGGGCCTAGAAGACCATAGATTTCAAACATTAAGGAAAGTAATAAACAATGGGCAAAATATGGTAGTGTAAAAGTGAATGGCATTTCAGGGAATAATGAGGTCAGTACATTAGATGTAAGTGACGAGAAGGAATATAGTGAGGGGAAGAAATTCCTTTAAAAAAAAAACTAGAGGCCAAATTATGACACTGGAGCTTTTGGACATTATCTGACCAAAGAATAGAAAGCCACTGTAGCTTGGCATGGTTGCTAGCGCCTGTAATCCCAGCACCTTGTGGGCAAACGCAAGAGGATCGCTTGAAACCAGGAATTTGAGACCAGCCTAAGCAATATAGTGAGACCTCACCTCTAAAAAAAAAAGAAAAAAAAAATTTTTAAATTAGCCAGATGTGATGATGCACACCTGTGGTCCCAGCTACTTGGGAGGCTGAGGTGGGAGGTTGAGGCTGCAGTGAGCCATGGTTGCCTCCTCACACTTCAGCTTGGGTGACAGAGAAAAACCTTGTCTCAAAAACGAGAAAGTCATTGTAGGCTTTCAGTGGGCAAATGATGTATTCAACTCTGTAAGTTATTAACCAAAAGCAGTTTCAATATAAAAGCCCATATAAAAATACAGTTTAAGAAATAAGCACCAGAAAAAATAATTTCTGAAACATTTTCAGTGGATTATTCCAATGGAAATAGGTAAAAATGTGTCCAAGTAAAGAATCTGTTATAAAATAGATTATAAAATAAAATGTAAACATTCTTCATACTCAGCATCTCCAAGTACTCAAAGATCCCAGAGTCATAGTACTTTAAAACTAATGTGATTTTTAGAAAGGAGTAGAAAATGTGCTTAGCATGCAGCTTAAAAACATAAAAATATTAATTTGTGCTTTTTTAATATGGCAGAGAACATCTATTCTTTCATTTAAACTGGAGTCTCGCCTTCTCCACAAAGACACAGGGAGAGGAAAATAATTGGCAAGAATAGGAAGTGAAGAATTTATGATTCTCAATAAAAGTATGTATTGAAACAAAATCGGTACTACATATCTTTGAAAAATTGCTGCTGGATGGCCTAATAAAGGCTAGGTACACGTAAGGCAGCTGAAAAATATATTTGTTACCACAAGAGGGAAGGTGTTTCTCCAAGTGCTTTGCAGCAATCTACCAAAGTTTGGAAGTTGGGGCAGTAGAGTTGACTGACATATCCTGAAGCCATCTCAGGTATCAGTCTAGGGGTAGGGCAGGCAAGCTGAGAGAAGTCCCTCTGATATGCACTAGAACTTCACCTGCTGCCCATTGAAAGTAGTTGCAGAAAAGTGGGGGCCATACTACAGAGAAAATATAACTCCCAAGTGACCTAAAGAGCTGGACAGTCTAGTTACAAAACAGAAAGACCTCTTCCATGATTTGAAAAACAGGTGTTTGTGCCATAAAGTACAAGGAGATCTGAAATCTCACTGATGTACAATCCTCAAGCTCTGCTGAAGACCCTAATTCTGCCCTCAGAATGTCTTTATACAATAGTGAGCTGAATCTTATTAAAGTTATAAAAAAATTCAAATGTTGCTTAAGAACAGATTAGATTGACCCAACTCCAGCAGCTTAATAGAGGAGCATGCCCTTTTCTGTAGATAAACATTGTCAGTCTCTGCTGTTTTTCATACACAATGCTCAGTATGAGATCAGTAACAAAAAAGACAAACAGAAAAGTGTTACCCCCATGACATACAATTTACTCATGTAACAAACCTGCACATGTACTCACTGAATCTAAACTAAAAGTTGGAAAAAAAAACCCCAACAATAAGATATTTAGAATATCATCAAATTTGGAAATTAAGCAATATACTTGTAAAGAGTTCATGAGTTGAAAAGATAAACTGAAAAATAATTTGAACAGAGTGATAATGAAAACACCATATATCATAATTTGTGGTGTGCTGCAGCTGAAGTATTATAGGAGAATTTACAGCTTTGAACAAGAAAAAGGGTTTAAAACCAATTACTCAAGTTTCCACCTTTAGGGATGCACCACCATGCCTGGCTAATTTTTGTGGGTTTTTTTTTTTTTAAGAGATGGAGTCCCACTATATTGCTGAGGCTGGTCTTGAACTCCTGGCCTCAAGTGATCCTCCTGCCCCAGCCGCTCAAAGTGTTGGGATTTTAGGCATGAACCCCTACATCAGCCAAGAAATAATATTTATATTACACATTATCTTTCAGAAAATAAAGGTTGAGGAAACAACTTTCCAAATGGTTCTATGTCCAGCATAACTTTGATAATAAAACCTGGCACATTATAAGAAAATTCCCAACTAATATCTTTCACAAATACAGACACAAAAGTACCACACAAAATCTTACAAATTAAATCAATCAAAATATAAAAAGTATTTGTAATGCAGGTTGTAGTCAGGGCAACTAAGTGAGAACAGAAATAAAAGGTATCCAGATTAGAAAGAAAGAAGTAAAACTATTTCTACACACAGATAGCATGATCTCATATATAGGAAGCCCTAAGGAATCCACTAGCAAACTATTAAAACTAGAAATTCAGCAAGGTTTCAGACTACAAGATCAGTATATAAAAATCAATTGTATTTCTATACACTTGCAATGAATTTAAAAAAAAACTCAAAAACAAAACTAAGAAAATTTATAATTGCAGCAAAAAGAAACACAGGAATAAATTTAACAAAAGAAGTGCAAAATTTATAGTCTGCAAACTATAAACATTATTGAAAGAAATTAGGTATTACAATAAATGGAAAAACATCCCATGTTCATGGATCAGAAGACTTAATATTGTTAAAATGGCAATCTCTATCAGAATCCCAGATATCATTGTGGAAATTGACAAGTTGATGCTAAAGTTCATATAAAATTGCAAAGGATATATAAGAGCTAAAACAATCTTGAAAACACAGAAAGCAAAGTAGAAAAAAATCACACCTCTCAATTTCAAAATTTACTCCAAAACAATGGCAATCAAAATAGTGTGGTGCTAACAGAAGGACAGAATATAGATAAATGGAATTGAATTGAGAGACCATGTTTCTATGGTCAACTGATTTTGACAAGAGTGCCACAACCATTCAATGGGAGAAGAATAGTCTTTTCAACAAATGGGGCTGAGACTATTGGATATCCACATGCAAAATAATGAGGCTGAGCCTTTACTTCAAACCATATACAAAAATAAACTTAAAATGCATCAAAGACCTAAATGTAAAACTGAAAACTATAAAAATTCATTGAAGAAAACATAGACATAAATCTTCATGACCTCAGATTTGGCAAAGGATTCTTACCTATGGCATGAAAAGTATGAACAACAAAGGAAAAAAATTGATAATTTGAACTTAATAAAAATTAAAACCCTGTCCTTCAAAGGAAACCACCAAGAAAGTGAAATGACGATTTCACAGAATGGAAGAAAATATTTGCAAATCATATCTCTTATGTGGGACTTTCCAGAATATATAAATAACACAACTTACTAATAAAAAAGACAATCCAAATTAAAAATAGGCAAATAATCACAATAAACATTTCTTCAAGGAAAATATACAAATGACCAATAAGCACATGAAAGATGTTTAACACAATTATTCATCAGAGAAATGCAAATATAAAACCAAATGAGATACCAATTCAAACACACAAGGATGGCTAGAATCAAAAAGTTAGATAATATAAAATGTTGGTAAGGATGAGGAGAAATCAGAACCCTCATACATTGCTGGTGGAGTTGTACAATGGTGCAGCCATTTTGGAAAACAATAGGTAATTCCTAAAGTGATTAAATATAGAGAGACCATACGACCCAGCAATTCCACTCCTAGATATGTACTCAACAGAATTAAAAGCATGTTTTCAGCTAGGTGTGGTGGCTCATGCCTGTAATTCCAGCACTTTGGGAGGCCAAGGCAGGTGGACTGCTTGAGCTCAGGTTTTAGAGACCAGCATGGATGACAAAGTGAGACTCCATCTCTAAACAAAATACAAAAATGAGCTGGGCGTGGTGGCATGTGCCTGTAGTCCCAGCTACTCAGGAGGCTAAGGAGGGAGAATGGCAAGGCTGCAGTGAGCCGAGACTATGCCACTGCACTCTAGCCTGGGCAACACAGCCAGATGCGGTCTCAAAAAACAACAAAACAAAACAAAAACAGGCATTCAAGCAAAAACTTATGAACTAATGTTTTGTGTATACACAGTAGAATTATTCATAAAAGTCAAAAAGTGTCAAATGTCCATCAGGTGATTAATGAATAAACAAATGTGGCTTATCCATATAATGAAATATTATTTGGTCATAAGAAAAAATGCTGATACTTGCTGCAATATGCATGAATCTTAAAAACACTGTGCCTAAATTAAATAAGCCAGTCACAGAAAACCATATATTACATGACTCTATTTATACAAAATGTCAAGCATAGGAATATCTCTACAGACAGACAAGTAGATTATTCTTTTTTTAATCCTATGTTATAAAAGGAATACTTGTTTATGACCAAGTGTAGGTTATCCCAAGTATGCAAGGTTGGTTTCACACATGAAAAGCACAACATGAGTAGGATAAAGGATAAGATCCTATCATGAACTCAATAGAACAGAAAACATATTTGACAAAATTCTACACTTATGCACGATAAAAACTCTCAAACTAGGAATAGAAGGAAATTTCCTGAATTTGATAAGTGCAAAATCTATAGCAAAGACCACACTTAAGGGTAAAACAGTGAATATTCTCCTCTTAAGAAAAATGCAAGGATGTTCACTATCACTTCTATTCAACATTGTGTTACAAGTTCCAATAAATGTAATAAGGTAAGGAAAAGAACTACAAGGCATAAACATTGTGGGGGAAAGGTAAATTAACAAGTAGATTCCAAAATTTACAGGAAAAACGCAAATAATCTAGAACAGTCAAAATAATGTTGAAAACAGAATAAGAAAGTAGGACAATACACAATCTATAAAACTACAGTAATCAAGACTGCATGTTCCCATAAGCAAAGACATCTAGACCAATAAAATAGAAGAGTCGGTTCGGAAATTGACACACACAAGTATAGCATCCATTGATTTTTAACAGTGGTACCGACACAATTCCTATATTAGTCCATTCTCACATTGCTATAAAGAACTGCCTGAGACTGGGTAATTTATAAAGGAAAGTAGTTTAATTGCGTGGCAGGAGGGGAAGCAAATGCATTCTTCTTCACATGATGACAGGTAGGAGAAGTGCAGAGCAAAAGGGGGAAAAGCCCCTTGTAAAACCATCAGATCTCATGAGAACTCACTCACTATCACGAGAATAGGATGGAGGAAACCGCCCCCATGATTCAATTATCTCCAGGACATGTGGAGATTATGGGAACTCTAATTCAAGATGAGATTTGGGTAGGGACACAGCCAAACCATAACAATTCCTTTGAGAAAGCAAGTTCCCAAATGGTGTTTGAACAATGGAAAATTAAATTAACAAATCAACCTCCTGCATCACTCTATATACAAAATATATTTCAAGATTAATTATTGACCTAAAATAAAAGTTAGAAAAATAAAGCATCTAGAAAAAACATTGAAATAGATCTTCATACGTTTGGGATAGGCAAAGATTTCTTTAGAGCATAAAAAGCACCAAACATAAAACAAAACTTGATAAATAACACAGCATCAAAAATAAGAACTTCTGCACATTAAAAAATATTATAAGAAATAAAATCAAGCCGGGAGCGGTGGCTCAAGCCTGTAATCCCAGCACTTTGGGAGGCCGAGATGGGCGGATCACGAGGTCAGGAGATCGAGACCA
>NW_016809332.1:486747-553608 GCF_001698545.2 Rhinopithecus bieti | reverse complement strand
AAAAAAAAAAAAAAAAAAAAAAAAAAAGAAATAAAATCAAGCTTCAGACTTGAAGACAATATTTACAACACAAATATTTTACAATACAAATACTTACAATACAAATATCTAACAAAGGACTTGTATTTAGAATATACAATGACCTGCAAATCAATAATGAAGAAATCTACTCAATCAATATGCATATAATATATAAACATTTTACCAAAAAAAATGACTGTTTAATATGAACATAAAAAGGTGCTTATTAGGGAAATAACAATTAAAACCACCACAAGATACATACTAGAATGTTTAAAATAAAAAAGACTGAAAATACCAAGTTTTGGCAAGGATGTGAAACCACTGGGAATATTGCTGGTGGAAATGTGGAATATCAAAACCATTTTAAAAAACCTATGGCAATACCTTTTAAAGTTAAACATACATGGTATCCATGAATCCATTCCTAGGTGTCTACCTTTTAAAAAAGTGAAAACATTTTTCACTGGAAAATGTTAAAGATGTTTCACTGTAGAACTTTTCTCCAGTGAAAAGTAAAACCTTTTAATGTCCCCTTCTCTTTTTTTTGAGACTGAGTCTCTCTCTGTCGCCCAGGCTGGAGTGCAGTGGCGAGGTCTCATCTCCGGGTTCAGACCATTCTCGTCTCAGCCTCGGAGTAGCTGGGACTACAGGCAGCCGCCAACATGCCTGGCTAATTTTTTGTATTTGTAGTAGAGACGGGTTTTCACCGTGCTAGCCGGGATGGCCTCGATCTCCTGACCTCGTCCTTGTGATTCGCCCGCCTCGGCCTCCCAAAGTGTTGGAATTACAGGCGTGAGCCCCCACGCCCCACCACGTTTTCACTTTTTTTAAAGATAAAAAGACTTGTATATGAATGATCATAGTCCCCTTATTCAAAATATTCAAAAATTTGAAATAACTCAAATGTCTGTCAATGAAAGAATGGATAAAGAAACTGGTATATCTATATATGGAATAATACTCAGCAATTGAAAAGAAAGTCTACAAATAGACAAAAACCTCACAGATTCATATCAAAAAACATTATAATGAACAACCAAAAGCAGGTACAAAAATATGTAATGTATTATTCCATTTAGGTGAAACAAACGAATAATTGGTGCTAATGCATGCTGATAAAAATCAGGATGGTTGCTTTCAGGGTTGAAAGTTTGAGTAGAGGGAGATGCAAAGCACTTTCTGGTTTGAAGGAAATATTCTAGATCTTGTTTTGGGTGGCAGTTATAAGGATGTCTGTAAGTCAAAACTCATTAAACTGAACAAATTCTGTGTATTTTATTATATATAAATTATTTTGCTATAAGAATTAATTTTAAAAAAGCAATAATAATTGCTGCTCGGAGAAAACAAAATATTAATATACTACCTAACACACTTTGTGGTGTGAAGGAAATATTCTAGATCTTGTTTTGGGTGGCAGTTACAAGGATATCTACAAGTCAAAACTCATTAAACTGAACTTTCAAATTCTGTGCATTTTATTATACATACATTATTTTGCAAAAGAATTAAAAAACAATAAAAATTGCTGTTCTGAGAAAACAAATTATGAATATACCATCTAACTGTGCAGAGTACAAAATAAAAAATATAGTAATATCTTTGACCTATTTGAAAGTCAACAAAAGCAAGAAAGTGCCTACAATATGATAAAGTGAATGGCATTTATATATGTGTATAATCATTTAAATGTTTACAGCTTAAAGGAAAAAATAGTGAGGAAAAGTATGCTATGGTTTTCAAATCCTAAGGTTTGTACTGAAGTTGTTTGTCTTTTTTTTTTTTTTCTTAGCCACCTGTCATCTGAACTCCCTTTCTGTGTCTGTGAAATTTCCACCTTCAACTGCAGAAGCTACAAAGCCAGATAGATACTTGCTTTCATAGCCTCCAGTGCCTTGAGGGCAGGGCACATGAATAGGCTCAGTTACTCTGAATTCAGTTTGGATATTGACTTGGGAACTAGTGAGAAAAGAAGCACTCAGTGGAGAATTCGTTCTGGCAGCAATAATGGTAGCAGTTACTTCGAGGATCTAGTCACAGCTATAGCAGGGGGGTCATCCAGTAGCCAATGTCAGCAGCAAACAATGCCAATGCCAGGGAAATGAGAGGTACAAACCATTCATCTAGCGTTTGCTGGCAGCAGAAAGAATATCCTCACCAGTCAAGTTCTGCAGCATAATTTTAGCTTCAAAGCTATGCGCTTTGTTTTATCCTGCCTGCCCATTTTTTAAGCCTTTTCTCTAGTGTTCCAAATGACTCTGCGAACTACTCAATATCCTTTCAACAAACTTCTTTTCCACTTAAATCATCCAGAGTTAATTTCTATTGCTGGCAATACTAACTCTGATGGAAAAATAAAATAATAAATGCACTCTAACACAGAATAACAGAAATAATGCTCCACCTAGTTAACAAGGATTTTACAAACAAGTAGAAGCTTTTGGTCTTCTTTTTAAAAATACACACTTAAATATAACTTTTTTGACACCATGAATTCCACCTGTGCTTTCAAAGAGAAGTATTTTTCACAGTTAACATCATGTTTTAAAGGAGATACATTTTCAAAAGATCCACTGGAAAAAAAAAAATAGACTTCTCCCATAATACTTTACACAATGAGTGGCTGAGATTCTAAAGGAATATCATAAAATTATGATAATATTAAATAAAAGCAAATACTCTAATAACTAACATTCAAGGGAACATGCTATGACTGATGTAGTATCAAAGGGATATGTTTAGGAAGATGCTCTCTTCTATGTGACTCTGAAAATATGGGGACTTGTTATACATTCTATTTTTTCTTATTGTGAATTTGTTAGTCATCAATTTTGTTGAGTCTATTCAAAATTTCCACTTACATAAACTCTTCTGAGTAATGAGTTTCATAGATATATTGTGTGCTATGCGAACTAGTAACTCTATTTCTTGGTTCCATTATTCTTGTATTATAGGATATTGTAAATAAACCTGTTTTCTGTAACATATCTTTTGAAGAAATAATGCATCCTCTCAGAAAACTTTTCCTATCAAGAATTTTGTTGTTGCTCTTCATCAGTCTAAGAAAATCTGTCTTTTTTGTCCTTTTTTATTTTTGCCCATATTTTTCTCTGCATCCTCCATTCCTATGCTCATGGTCCATCCTCACTGGTACCAATTCTGTGTTTATTGTAAACATCCTGGAAATATAGTGTTGTTTTATTTTGAGGATATACTTAAGTTACCTAAATTTGAACATGATATGGATTTCATTATTTCTTATCTTGCTTTTGTGAAGATGACATTTACGGAGACAAAAGATAAGTTCACACATAAAATTTCAGGTAGTGGTAAATGTAACAAGGAAATAAACACAGTGATTCAGTAGTGATTGGGTTACTTTATAGAAGAAAATGGTCTCTTCTCAGTGTTTTATTTGAGCAGAGAACAGAAACATGTAAAAGATACTGTTACTAGGGACATCCAGACAAAGAAAACGTAGGCTCTAATGCAAGAATTAGTTTGATACATGAGACAAATCCAGGAGGCAACTACTCTGTCTGAAGCACACTCAGCACAGATAAGATGGTCCTAGATGAGGCAGGAGAAATTGGCAAGGAGTTGGTCATATAGGTCCTTGCAGGCTATAACCAGAAGCAAGAATTTTACTCCAAGAACAATTTGAGAGCCATTGGAAGGTTACAAAGCAGAGGAGCAATGTTGTTTTTTATTTAAAAAGTTAAGTTGCTGTGAAAAAATCAACTAGGGAAATGACCCAAAAATAGAGCAATTAGTCCAATTAGTCCAATAGAGCAATTAGTCATTTTAGTCCATGTGAGATTGAATGATGGTTTGAAGCAGAGGTGAAGATAGAAGCTTGTGGTGCCATAGAATCCCAGAGGGGAAAGAGTCTCAGAAATTTCAGAAGTGTTAGCACAATCAATTGTTTCAAATGTTGCAGAGATTAAGTAAATGACAGCAGGAAAAGGGGTATTGAATGTAGCAACTTGCAAGTTGTTTGTGGCGGAAGATATATTGGAAGTCATGGAAGAATTAATGGGGATTTCTTGTCAAGAATATCAGATTCTATCTCATTTTCTTCTGCTCTCTTCCAAAATCCCATTAAAATGACAGTAAAGATATAGGAAAAAAAATATATCCATGGGGAGAAGAGTAGGAGAAGTTTAATGACAACATCATTTTGAAGCCTGGAAAGCAAATTAATTAGTAGTTAGTCCAAAGCTATCATTGGAGAAAGCAGGGTAGTAATGCATTTCATACTACAGAACCACAGAAAGAATCAAGAACTAGTGGAACCAGGAGCCTCCAAAAGTGAGAAAGATTGAGTTGGGGAGGAAGAGGAGTTGACACTCCATTTACAAATCAGTTAGACTCCCCATTCCTCTCCCACACCCAAACAGAAGCTTAGACATTCACTCACTGGAGAGGATAAAATAGAGTATTTGTAGAACAGGGGCTACCAGCACAGTTGAGGACAAGAATCTTATGCTGAAAATGTATCCCCAGTCCTCTTTGCCCAGTGATACTCGGGTTTACACCTTCCAGGGTGATTGGAAGATTCTTCTCTGGGGATCTAACTTGTCATTTTGTTTTCCAGCACAATGGCTGCAGTTGGGTCAGCCTACAGGAAAGACTATAGTCAATAAGCCCTCCTCAGACTAAAGAGCTTTTTAGTATGTATTCAATCCTCTGTTCAATATAAACAATTATAAATCACCAGACATTAGAGGAAAGCATCTGTTATGAAATGCGAAGAGTAAATAGAGGGGAAAAAGCAGCTTGGAGGAAATAGACTATGCAAGTAGATGAAACCTTTAAGAAAAGAACTACCATTAATATTTTTATTGATAATCTCAGAAAGACAAAAGAAAAAAAGTCACATTCACAAAATAATAGTGGTATACAAGAAAAATTCAGAGAACAAGAATGTGCTCTTGGAAATTACAAATGACAGAAAAGCTCAATAGAAGGCTTAAAGGAGTACATTAAGAATACATCCTGGAGTATGCAAAGATATGAAATATAGGTCAGAAAAGCTTCCCTCCTATATAGACTAGAGAATCAATATGTTAAGGATCTGATATAATAAGATTCCCAGAAAGAAATTGAGACTACAAAGGATAAAATTAATAAATATTTGGAAAAGATTTTCATAATTTACATACATGAGTATTTAAAGAGCACAGTAAAGCATACTGTAATATAAGACTTATAGTGAAATTTAACACATTGGGGCAAATGGGATATCTGTAAGTATTCAGAGTGAAAATATAAAATCACTAACAAAGAATCAAGAATCAAAAATAGACTGGAGTTTTCAATACTGAAATTTAGAAAAAAAAGAAACAAACAAAAAATCTTTTAAAATACTGAAAAAAGAAATTCCATCCAAGAAATCTATACTCAGCTAACCTTCTAATTGTGAGGGTAGAATACAGGTATTTTGGATATAAAGGTCTCAAAAACTGTATGCATCCTAAACCGTTCCCCAGAACATTACTGTGTAATATACTCCTCCAAAATGAGGAAGTTAACCAAGAAAGACGAAGTTATAGTACACACAAAACAGGAGACCTAACATGAAAGAGAGAGAGGAAACAGGATATCCCCAGAAAGATGGTGAATGTGCCCGGCATGACAATTGTTTGGATGCAGAAGTAGTGGTTGCAAATATTTTGGTTTATCCAGGGTTTGGGGTTTTCTAGGTAAGCACGATGGAAAACAGACACACGAATTGACAGTGAAAAAGAATTGTTACAATGATGAAATATTAAAACCATTCTGGATAAGAATAAAAGTATAGACTAGAGGAGAATGATGGTGAACAAGTAGCAAAATCAATCGTTTAGAAGTCCTGAAGAGATATAAAAAAATTTCTACAGAGCAAGAACTAGCATAAATGAGCTAGGAAAGGAGGTGGTAGTCAGAGAGGTTAAGGTGATCAAGATGTTAGAGAAGATATGGTTTCTAGTGATGACTAGCGAATGTATGGTTGAGGGAAGGAAATGTGGATCAAATACTGAGAGCTCAGAATGCTGGAGTTATCTGCACCGATAATGAAGTCACCCACAGAGTGATACAAGTAGAGTTATAAAGAAAGAAAGACCAGCAGGAACTAAAGTATCCAATTAATGCAGGGAATGAATTAAGATAAATGACCTATAGATTCATGGTTGACAGTACCACGAAGGGGCAGGGCATAATATATCCACATGACATGGCTTCAAATAAGCTGAGGCATTTTTGAAGGACACACCTATCCCAAATCCTAGCCTTGAAGTACAAGAGGAATAGACAGAAAACAAAAACAAAAAACAATAACCCTCGCTAGAATTGGAAGATGTATCCTTAATTAATGTCCAGTTTCAGTCAGGGCAAGAAAATAAATAGAATTTTCAGAGACAAAACTGCTGATATAAAAGAGTTTTCTAATCAAAGAAGTTTGCAGAGTAGAAGGTAATCAGAAGGTGGGGGATTTATCAACTTAGAGATATACAAAGGATGTAGGAGCTACCAGGGAAGAATAATTATGATAATGGTTGATAGAGAGGCATTGACTTCTGGTGGTACTCGAAGTAATTATGGATGTCAAGCATGGTCAAAGTCATCATGGTAGTCTCAGAGAACCCTGGGCATTAGTTCACTGGGTAGCCTTTCTATTCAAAGTGTGGTACCAGGGCCAGCTGCTTTGGTATCACCTGAAAGTTCGTCAGAAATACAAAATTACAAGTTCTACCCCAGGCTTAATCAATCAGAATCTTATTCAATCTGATTGATTCTTAATCAGTCAGAATCTTACTATTGTGTGTACAATAAGGTTTAAGAAGCACTACTTTATTTACCTCTAAAATATGGGATGCGTGTTTTCTCCTCTAGCTCTTGTCAGTGGACTCACCAGAAGGTGAATATGCTGAATTCATCATGGGACTATTTCTTTTTAAAACATCATTATGAGACCACACTGATGAGCACATTACTAAACTCTAACTTTCTCTGCCTTCAGATGTGGACTATTTTGTATATTATTAGTGCCTTGTGCCTAATAAAATCCCTAAAACAGACACAAAAAAATTTCCTAGATATTGTGGAAGCCTGGAGAGGAAGAGGGACTATGTGTGCAGGAGGAATCTCTTTAGCAGCAGGGCTGGTGATATGGAGAAGGTAGGACTGTAGGATTACAAAAGGGAAGATTGGGTAGGCTGATAATTTGGAAAAGGTAATTAAAATATAAATTCATAAAAAAGATGTCAAATATTTTAATTTCAAATATACACACTACACACACACACATACACACACACACCGCTACATTTGTATGTATATTAATTCCTTCACAGATATTCTATTGTAGAGTCAAGGCCTTTTACTGGAGTATGAACTGGTTTCTGAGAGTTCTGCAAACATCTTTCCTGCACAAAACGTACTAAAAATGCATTGTCTAAAGATATTCATTTCTGCTGTCTTTAAAGTGAATTGTGAAGCAATCTGAGTACAGCATCTTCCTAGATTTTTGTTTTCCCTATCTTTTAAAATTCTCATCTACACATAACAGCATTTTAAAAATGAGTTGACTTTTTTCTAGCCTTTCTTATAAAGTCAACCTTGTTCTTTTCGCACTTATATTTTGATGGTATATAAAGCACTTAACTAAATTGTCCAAGACTAGTCTCTGGTAATATAGGGGCTTAAAAAAATCCATCATCATTGGTTATAGTAATGGGCAATTTTAGTGTGTTGCTTATTTTCTCCTATAGTTAACTGTGTGATCCCCTCTCAGATATCAGTGGACGCCCATCAGGTTAACCCTAGTGGATTTGGCAGTGCAGCTTACCAACCTAGAGTTCTTAGGACTTGGTCCTCTGAAATGAAGGCAGCATGCCAGGTCTTCTGTAGCAACCAGACCATTTGCCATGGCAGTTTCAAATTGAGCAAGAATTCCACAATTTCACACTTGAGTGCAGTTAAGTCTCAGGTGGATGGCAGCCAGGCTCCATAAATAACTCCCTGTTATCATTGTTCCAAAACTCAGACTTTTAAAAGGCACTGCCTACCCTAAAGGTCCAGTCCTTAATGACATGATTTGTATGAAACTTGAGCAATAGCCTGAGGCTGCCAAATCAGGTAAGAAGGACTTTCTCATAATAATATCAACCTAATCTAAGTAGATTTCAGTTGGATCATGATATGACAACATATGAGTGATACATGCAGGGCACTCACTTTGGTTTTTTAAAAAATATTCTTAAGTTCATTTATAAAATATATTTGATAAATAATTTTGTGTTCAGGGATATAAGCTCTAAGAGAAATATATGCTCATGGATATTCATGCCTTCTGGTACTATCTACTTTAAAATTATTTGCCTTTCTTTCTGACCCATGAGACATAGCTCAAAAGCAGTAACAAGTCTTATTCTGTCTACCAGCACTTCTGATATGGTTTGGCTGTGTTCCCACCCAAATGTCATCTTGAATTGTAGCTCCCATAATTCCCACATGTTGTGAGAGGGGTCCAGTAGTAGATAATTGAATAATGGGGGTGGTTTCCCCCACATTGTTCTTGTGATAGTGAGTAAGTCTCACGAGACCTGATGGTTTTATAAGGGGAAATCCCTTTCACTTGGTTCTCATTCTGTCTTGTCTCCCAACTTGTAAGACATGCCTTTCACCTTCCACCATGACTGTGAAGCCTCCCCAGCCACACGGACCTGTGAGTCCATCGAACCCATTTTTCTTTATAAATTACCCAGTCTCAGGTATGTCTTTAACAGCTGTGTGAAAATGGACTAATACAACTTCTGGTAGAAAATTAGGCACATAATACACATTGGTTGAAATAATCAGTTGGAGAATGTAGGCTTTGTTGTTTTTTTTTGAAAGAGTCTTGCTCAGTCACACAAACTGAAATGCAGTGGTATAATCATAGCTCACTGTAGGCTCAATCTCCCAAGCTCAAGCAATGCTTCTGCCTCACCTTTATGTATAGCTGGAATTACAGATATGTGCCATCACACCTATCTAATTTTATTTTTAATTTCATTTTTTAAATTTTTATGTTTTGTAGAGATGAGATTTTGCTGTGTTGCCCAGGCTGGTCTGGAACTCCTGAGCTGAAATGGTCCTCCCACCTTTTCTACCAAAGTGCTGGGATTAGAGGCTGAGCCACCATGTTCAGCTCAGAATGCAGGCTTTTTAATACAAATTCAAACCTACAAACAAACAATGAGAAGATGGGGTCAATAACCAACATATGCTCTTTTTTGTACAGCTGAGGCTCTGCCAGATCTAAAATATGAAACCAACCATACTTTACTTCTGGAACAAGAATACAGTAGATCTAAATATAAAATGACCAAAACCAAAAAAAAAAAGTATTAAATCTCCTAAGCAAGCATCAATTTTTTAAAAAAAAAGTCATCTATCAGATGCTCAAGGAAAAGTATCAGAAATTAACACAAAATTTTCTAAATATTGAACACAGAAATTTTGCTATTCCTCATTTTTTGTGCCTCAGGAAATATCTGATGGCTTTACAAACGATAGGTGCTTAGAAATTCAGCATACAAAATTCATTTTCTCCAACCTATTATCAATTATAGATTTTACCCAAAAGAGGAAAAACACTTAATCAAATAATTACAATAGTGTTGAGGATTTTTTATTGTGTTTTCCATATAGATAAAAAATAAGACTTTTTGATGAAAAGAATCCATTACAAAGTCAAAAATCCATTACAATTATAATTAAATCAGTAACAAAATTTAGCTTTAAATGAGTCAAGTATTCTGCATTTGAAATTTAATATCACAAACATTCAAGATTAGTGAATTTTGGTAAGAAAAAAAAACGCTAGCAGAAAGGAAAAGGGCACCTTTTCAACAGATAGTAATTTATAAAAGTGTTTTTAAAAGTGCTTTGGGANGTCAAGTATTCTGCATTAGAAATTTAATATCACAAACATTCAAGATTAGTGAATTTTGGTAAGAAAAAAAAACGCTAGCAGAAAGGAAAAGGGCACCTTTTCAACAGATAGTAATTTATAAAAGTGTTTTTAAAAGTGCTTTGGGAAAACACACAGTATCATTACTTAAGAAAAGTCATTTAAGGAAGACTTAAGTGCTTCAAGTGGAGTGGGTTGCAGACTAAAAAATGTTTTAAAATTGCCAAGAAATTTAAGTGTTAAAATACTCCTCTCCTTATTCAGTTTCATGTTTAAAGAAACATTTAACAGACAAGTAAACCAAAGGCAAAAAAAATTCACCTGCATTTTAAAATAATAAATTCTGGATCTGTAAAAGCTCTTGGTTTGTACACAGAGGCCAATGCTGACCTTCATTGATCTATTTCTATATAGTTAAAAAAATACAGTAATAAATCTTTCTTCCTATCCCCCAAAAAACTAGGGGAAATATTTTAAATTGTGAGTGTGTGAATGTAGCTATATATATCCCTAAGTGTACAAAACACACAAACATCACTTTACTTCGAAAATTATTTTCATCATACTGTAAACATCTCTTCCCCTACATCTGGACATTTTGAAATAGTCTTTGGTATTACTAGTTACTGTGCTTTGAAACAGAAACTTGCAGAATTTCTGTAGTAGTGCTACATAGATATTTTAAGATATAAATAAGAAAAATGCACTTGGAATAAGTTACATTTAGCTGCTTTTGCATAATTTTCAAAACCTACAGTGTATGCCTAGTCACAGTTTTATGAGAAAGAATGTCTCCTTTTTCAACTTAATTTTAAGGAACACTTAATCATTTTGGCTAAATATCCATTTTTGGAGTGGATCTGATGGGTTGCATGACACTAAACTTGGATGCTCTCCATTTGCTGAAAGGCACATTTTTAAGAATGGATTGTATAGAAGTTGATCCTAGAATAAAAGGAAACAACAGACATTAAATTTCAAGACTCATAGTTAAGTGATAAATATGAAAAAGATTTTATGGCTTCATTGAAGCAAACCTAATAGTAAATCTTTCTAAGGTGAGCCATGTCTGATAAACTCTTTTGGCTTCTAGTGTAAATGTCACCTTTTAAGCTACTACTGTTCAATTAATAAGGTATTACATAATGAAGAGAGGCAGACAGAACAAGGTTTGAATCACATTTTCAAACAAGAAGTATTCCCTTGATATATCCGTAAGTGACAAACTCTTAAAAACATCATAAATCATAAAAGCTAGAGTTAAGGTTTTCTAGTATTGCACAAAACAATGTTTAGGTAAGAATTGCTACGATACAGCTAAGCCTTAAACATGTTTAAAACAGAATAGACCTGTTATGTATTCTCTCAATTCTAGGTTCATGAAAAGTGCTAAAACAGGGTAGAAAAAAGTTAATCTCTTCAAGCGAGAAGATATAATAATTTTTCTTCTCTCTGCCAGAAAAAAAAATATGACTGTTGCCAAAAGCATTATAAGAAACCCTAAATAGTAAAAAGCAAGCAACTAATAATAATTCACAGAAGTGTTGTTCTGCGTATATCATGGTTCAATCAAGCAACTTAATTTTTTGTTACTAAGAGTACTTAATTCATAGATATATTCTCTTATCACGTGGGTAGAAACACATAATAACAAAGTTAATAAAGAGAGAGAAATTCTGATAGATAATATTAATGTACCATATTCCACTCATTTTCCCAGATAAGCAAGAATGCTAAGAAAAACAGTTAAAGAGATGAATTAATTGCACTGAGGTACCTTCTGGATCTCCCATATCTGCTCTCCAGTGACAACTGTCTTGTGACCTTTGTAGGTACATGCCTTCAGCTGAACGAGACCTTGGGCAGCATGAAGACATAATTCCTTCTGGATGTTGTGCCGGATTTCATGTTGAGCAGAGTATTCAAAGTACTATGGAAGGAATACACTGTTATTGACAAAAGCAGCCCATGTGCTCAGTTGAAAAATAAATAAATAAATCAGCACCTCATTAAATAATGAAGTCATTTCTATTTCAACAAAATAATACAATAAAAACAGTTATCAGAAACATATGCTGAGTTTTTATGATAGACGATACAATAGCCTTCCTTCATCAACAGTTGGTTACTTCATTAAGAAGGTACTGTCTTCCTCCCATACCACAAGTTGGAAGTTATCAAGGAGAATGGAGACTACCCCAGGCATTCCTCAGAAAAGGGAATGAAGAGCTAACAAGCACCTTAATTGCCTCTCTCCCACAAGTGTTCCATTGCTCTCCTTCATCTCAATTAAAGGTGTTTTCACTAAACTAGTTCAGGGTGTTCACCATGCCTCAGTTTTCTCACTTGAAAATCGGTAATTTAATAGTTCCTACCCCATAGGGTTATGAAGATAAGTGGGTTAATACGTATAATACACTTAGAACAATGACTGGCACATGGTGAGTTTTCATACATTTTAGCTATTGTTACTACTGACGCTTCTCTTTCTCCACATATCCAAGTAATTCGTCCCTTAGCTATACTATTTCTCTCAGATGTTAACATCCCAGCCATTCTTACTTCTGTGTACTCACTTCTGTTACTCAGACTCTCAGAATTTTACTGAAACACCTACAGCTACCTCCAGTTTCTGTTCCTATCATCCAGCAATCCAATCTGCTGCCAGATAGTCTTTTATAGCATTGGTTTGATCCCTGACTGCCCTTGTTTAAGTGAATCACTACTGTTGCTGAGATAAAGTCCACACTCCTTAATTGGTACATGAAATCTTTCATTTTTGATCTTGCATCAACCATTGCCCCAGTTATATATTATGCTTCTTTCACACAATTCTACCAATCAGAACATGTGTATCTATAATTCTAAGACTTTGCTTTACAGTCTGTCCTCTGCCTGGAATATATTTTTGACCCTTTTCTGCCTGGCTAACTCCTTTTTAATCCTTCAAGAGCCAACTCAAAAATTACCTTCCTTCTTTGGCTTTGCCTGAATTTGCCCTGCTGCACAAAATTACACTCTTTTCAAGGTTCTCATAGTACATCAGACATAACTTCTCTAGCACTGTATTAGAATTGTGTGTGGTATATAGAGCGGGCTTCCCCATAGACTGAAGTCAGGTAATTTATCGAGTCATAAAACCCATTACAAATCCAATATTTCATAATATTGACATTATAAAGACAAAATAAGTTAACATAATTGATTTTCAATAATGAAATAATTAGTAGGAGCACTAATATTTGTTAAGTCCTTATTACATGCTAGGCAGGCACTGTGTTAAACTCCTTATGTATATTAGAGCAGGCACTCTACAAACATTTGCTGAATTCACAGAGCCACATATCTTGAGTTTCCCTACTCTTAGTCTCATGCTTAATTTATCTCCTCCCACAAGCAAAACATCAGTCATTTTTATAACTAGTAGTTCTTCAGATGGAAACACTGGAAGAAAATGGGTTTAGATGATGAAAATAGCATTCTAGCTATACTTGGCTAAGAAAGAGAAGCCTTAAGATCTCAAAGATGGTAACAAAGGCTGTCAAGTATTTTACCCATTATTAAAAAGTCATTAAAATAAAATGATAAAATGGAAAATATTGAAAGTACTTTAGTAACAAAAAAGAGCACATAAATGAATAGCTAAGAATGTTGGAGAGGCCCATTACTTAGAATGAGTAGAGAAAGTGGAAGAGGCAAAGCAGTAAACATAATCAAGTTATAATGACTCAAACTACATTGCTCTAGTAATATTGGCCAACCTAGTCACATAACCAAAATATTTATTTTTATTTGGCATACATGAATACTGTTACAATGAAGTTTTATGCTATAAAGACATTATCTGATCAAAAGTAAAAGGAAACATGAAAAATGATCAAGTTATATAATATCACGAAATTTTAGCACTCAGGGAACTGAAATTTTAAAAACAGTTTAAGTGAAATGCTTGATTAAAAATAAAATGTCAAGGAAATGAACTAAAATAAAATCAATAGCTGTGTTAGGGTAGCAAAAGCCAAATTTTTCTATTTAATATGTACACCAGATAATATTTATTCTCCTGTTTAAAACTCTTCAACCATTTCTGTCAAACTCAGAATTAAGTCCAAGTTTCTTAATGGGGCCTGTTAAGCCCTACATGATCAGGTCCTTATCAATGTCCCTGACCTCATTTCCTACTCCTCTTTGCTAGACCACTCTGTTCTAGGCACACTGGCTGTCTGCTTTCTCCATGTATCTCCTCTGGGCCTCCACCCTTGGAAATCCTTCCTCCAAGATGAGCATCTTTTCCTGGAACACTCTCTCAAAGTATTCAGGCCTCTACTCTAAGGTCGCTTTTCCAAAAAGGTCTTCCTTCACCTCTTAAAATAACCACCCCACCCCAAAACACTCTATTCTCTTACCTGCTATATTTTACTTCATGCCCAAAACTACATATTTTTTTCTTTGTTCCTGTGGAACATAAGCTCCACAAGATCAGGAGCTTTGTCTTTTCACTACAGTAACAGTCAGTACAAGCTACTTTATAGGTTCTAAACAAATATTTATTGAAAGAATATGTGAATTTTTCCCATCCCCCAATTTCCAAAAGATAGCTATATTCTATTTAAAATGTAAACATATTTTGATACAGCTATCATAAAGCTGTTATTATCTTTATGACAATAACAGAAAATGGAAAAGGCAATGTGTACAATATATCTTCAGCTTTTAAGATAAAATAAATGTAATGCTAGAAGAAGCCTAAGAGAAATTTATAAGGATTTACATTTAGTGATAAGATGTTTACAAATGCAGAGATATTTCCTTTTGCTCAAAATCTTAATTTTTACAAGCATAGATCAGTGTTATTTCCATAGATGCAATTATTTATGTAACTATTTTTCTTCTAATATATGAAGGGTAAGAACATTCTTAACAAGATGCATATAGATTTATGCACATACACATATATGTACAGATATATGTATATAGATATAGGTATTGATGTATGTATGTCTATATGTGTCCATATATATCTCCATCCTATTTCAGAATTACACCTTAACTATCCAGCAATAGATCCAGTTCACCAGCTCTGGTTTCTGGGCATCTGTATCATCTGCCCTCAGTAGAAAGATTGGTTTAGGTAAATAAGGATTAGAACTAGATTAAGCTGAGCCTAATGTGTAGGAAGAAATACAGAAGAGGATGGACCAGGAGATTAACTGGTTCTTTTTTCCTAAAACTGACATCTCAAAGTTTTGTCCCATTAAAATAGGACATCATGGATATTAATTATTGCAAAACTCCTCCACACACATCTTGGACTCTACATCGAAATAACTGCAATGCCCATAAGAGATACTCCAGGCTCTTCTCCAGTTCACTTTCCTTCACACTCTTCTTATTCTGTTGCCATTCCCAACAGCCACCTCACTAGCTCCTACCTACTTTTTTTTTTTTTTTTTAATGTTTTCAAATGTCATCTTTCTCAGGAAAATGTGTGGCACCCACTCTCATTCAGACGCCCTTTTCTATACCCTGAGAACACTCTGAATGCTTTATCCTCAGGAACTGCTGGTTTACCGATTTCCTAAAGGAGTTAGAGTCTAAATAGCTTGAACTCCTCAGAGTATATGGAATGCAGGGCTCACTCAATTAATTTGTTGAATGAACAAACGAGAGAAATAGTCTAATCTTTCCAGGAGTTAATTTGCAAAAGGTAAGGAAAGGAAGCTTAAAAAACCAGAAACTTTGTATATAACATGTTCTCTACCCATAGGCACGTAAATAGTAATATTTGACATTTGAATCTTAAGCAGTAAAATCGTCAAAAGGTAGTAAAGCAGGGATGTCACTAATCAAGGAGAATCGTCCTCTTTTGTTGGAGAAGGAGGAACATTTTGAAATAATATTGTGGCCCACAAAATTAATTTATAATGCTCTATTTTGTTATTAACACTTGAAGTAATTTGTGATTCAATCCAGTTATATGTGGCCTTTATGTGTAAACCTGCAAAATTACAATGCCAATAGTCATGCAAAAGTCAAAGCATCAAAGAGCTACATAGAAGTTTCTTTTAAAAAAAAAAATTCAAATGGTATTATTCCATTATTTTCTCATTTTCCTTTTTTTTTTTTTCTTTCTTTTTGGGTTTGTTTGTTTGTTTTTGAGACAGAGTCTCACTCTGTCACCCAGGCTGGAGTGCAATTGCGTGATCTCGGCTCACTGCAACCTCCACCTCCGTGGTTCAAGCAATTCTCCAGCCTCAGCCTCCTGAGTAGCTGGGAACACAAGCATGCACCACCACACCCAGCTAATTTTTGTACTTTTAGTAGAGATGAGGTTTCACCATATTCTCCAGACTGGTCTCGAACTCCTGGCCTCAAGTGATCCACCCACCTCGGCCTCCCAAACTGCTGGGATTATAGGCGTAAGCCACTCTGCCCAGCCTCCTTTTTTCTTCTTCTTCTCCTTAGAATGGTTAAGCTACTCAAATTGTTTTCAGAGCCAGAGTAAAAACCAAAAAAATATTCATCAATATCAATTGCCAAACTCAGTCCAAAAACATTTCACACACCAGCTTACCCAAGTATAAAGCTGCTTTGGGACTTCTGAAATATAGGCAACATCTCACTTGTGCTTGTAAATGCTTTACAAGTGAAGGATTTTTAATGCAGTGAGTGCTCACCTGGTTTCCCCCAAGTCCATGACATGTATACATAATTAATGGTTTGCCTCCTTGATTGTTTTCTCCAACATCCAGACATAGAGGCTGACCAACGCTTTTAATCTAAAGGAAAATTTTCAAGTTATGAAAAGTTTTTTAATCCATGTGGTTTATATATTTTTAAAATAATTTAGAAAGTAATGTTAATGATTATAATGTAAAATCTCAAAAGCAATAAACCAGAAAGTATTTCAGCAATTTTCTTAGAACCACATAAAGGTTGGTGGCAAGGAGTATATTAAGTACAAAAGGAACAGGAAAATACTCACATATCCAGATATAACAGGATTAAGGTCTGGCACATACACCTCTGGATAAATATTGTTCAGATACCATGTAAAATTTTTACACTGAAGGCGATGTTTTATTTCAAATCTTTTTGAAAGATCACCAAATGCTTTCTGTAGAAAGATGAGAAATGAAGGGAATGCTTAATTAAAACAACACTGATAAAGTACTTAAAATGCTACTATTTGTATTTCTATTTAGGTATTTAAAAAAATCCATGCTAAAAATTCAAGAGGCAATTCAACAGCCTTCATCATTCATTCAAGTAAAAAGTATGCCTGCCTGTTCATTTCTGGCTTTAAAAGACAGTCAAGACCACGTCAGTGCTGATTAAAATACTAAAATGATGCTATTTTATTCTTCATTTGTGCTACAAACACTCCCTACAAGACAAAGATTTCTAGTAAAATGTTGTGAGCAAAGTAATGGTGGTAGGCGCATCCAAAATTGGTCCCAACTTTATACCTAAAAGTGATCTGCAAAGTGAGGTGTGAGAAATCAGGTAAAGATAAACTGTGCCAATACACAATGCAACTTCTATCTCTTCTCCATCGAGATCACAGAAAACCACCAGCAAGAAATAACTCACTGGGAGTAATTTTTCTAGTTTCAGGATGTTGCTTGTTCTTAACAATATCCCCAACTGAACCTTTAGTATAAAAAGGCAATTTTCAAGTTAAATGAATTTTATTTTCCTTTATTTTAAGGGACTAAGAAAATAATTAAAAAAAAAAACTATTATTAAACCTCAAGGTATCTGACCTACAGGCAAAATATTAGAGAAAAAGTACATGTAATATCTAAATGTATGTAAAAGTAAATACTCAATCTTATCAGTTCAACTAAAGAAAATATTTTCTTATGCCAACTTTGATGTCCTGAACCCAGGCATTTCAGCAAAAAGTATGAGTCTTTAGGACTTCTGGCTAGCTTATTACATTTACCATGTAGATCTATGTGTCCTGTGGTAACAAACAGGTATTTGCTGACTCATGTGCCCCTTTGTGGGGGACAAGCAGAGCATAAGCTTCATTTAGTGCCCACTTGCCTGCTTAGCCAAGTGCTATTGTGCAGTACACAATCTGCCCAATTTATCTTCACGGACTTGGGTAAAAAGATAGCAATCTAACTCAATAGTGCTCTGAATTTGCATCCTAACCGGGAGATACTGGAGACCAAAGAAAAGGCGAAAGAGGTAACCAAATCATTCTTTACCACAACAGTCAAAATATTGATACCCTTGACTCCCAATAAATACTCCACCTTCCCTCGCCCTGCAAATTAGCACTATTTCCTATAAAGAGATGAGTACTATTCACTGAAGCATGGTCTTAAACTATCTAGTTAATTTACCTTATCTAATATTAGTAAGAGTATTGGAACTCACTGCTAATATATTAGGTTTCATGATTCTGCAGAACAGAATCTATTTATGGCAGGTTAATAACAAGAGTACCATATATTTGTTAGCACTTATCACTTCCTTATTTCGCAGCCACTCTGGGAGAGAGGCAGGATGTATATTTCATCTCTTAAAACACGGAAGGAGAGAAAAGCAACATGTTAAGCATGCACTCCATGTCCAGTCACCTTGCAGCCACTCTATGAAGTGCCTTCCCTATTTTACATTCTCAAAGGCTTTGCCAAAGTAACATCTCCAGTAAGTAGTGAAACTAGAGCTTGAAAAAAAAAAAGGCTTGACACTCCTGGTTTATTCTCATGCCACATTAAGACACTGTATCTCCAGTGCAAAAGTCACTTAGAACCTTTATTTAGGTGTTTTATTTAGGTGTTATATCTCCTAAAACCAGTAAAACAGTTCTACTTAATTTTTTTTAATAAAAAAAAAAAAAAAAAAAAGAAAAGAAAAGAAAGAAGTATCTTTCATATTAAAAACATCAAGTAGAATTCCTGATTTTTAAAAAGCAGTTTATTTAGCTTTTTTCTTATAAAAGGAAACTCGGATTCCTAAGTCATGTACTTTAAGAGTTAAAATTAAAAATCTACTTTCAAATTTTTTGATGTTTTGTACTTGAGATGAATTGAAGCAAAAGGACATGTGAACTTGTTATAGGTTTTATTGCAATTTAACTACCTAGCTTTAACTTACTTGTTTAACAATTTTTGCTGCATCTGTATTTCTCCTATAAAATATTTCCTTGTATTCATCCATCCAGACTTCTGCAAGGCGAACTTGGTTTCTAGCAATCACCTGAGTGCCTTTTGGAAAGCTATGAGGGCTTTTGCTGCGAAAAACATGTCCAACAACAGAGCAAGGCATAATCTCCAACTGCCCACCACATTGCCATACCTGATAATTAATGATATTTGTTTAAATTTACAGTATTTTAGAAAAATCAAATTGTTGCTTTTAAGTTCACCTTTAAGATATTATGAAAAACAAAATTAAAGAAGAGATTACAATATTACAAATAGTCTCTGTCCCCTGCCATTTCAACTTAAGTTCTTAAATGTAAGGAATTATTTCATTAAATGGCATAGACACTAAAGATAACAGAAGTGCATTTTCAGTAAGTTAACAAAATGGTGATTTCAGATTTTCATAAAATGAATTGCAGGCTTTTGTTTTGCAAATAATTATCTAAGCTCTCTAACATGCACAGAAAACTAAAGGCTCTTACGCATTTGACTTCGTCTGAACTACTGACATAGTCACTTCACTTAAACTAGAGTTTCTCTTCTAAGCTTGGGTAGAAGTGGACTCAGACCCTATTTACCTCTTGTATATTCAATTTTGTAACCAAGAAAACAATTCCAGATGGCTATTATCACCAATGACTATTCTATTGAACTTGCAAAGTAGTGGATGATTATTTAAAAATTCATGCCAATTTAGAGATAAAATGTCAAAAAAACCCTTATTTGCATTAATGTTAAATAAAATGGCAAATCATGAAATCAATGCCTTTTCACTTAAATATCTTAATAATTGACTCCGCCATAGTTACCAAGCAAAGAATCAGAAAATAAGTCATATTTAATACTATGTGCTAGTAGTAGAGCAAGTGATTACAATCTCTTTCTCTCCTTTCTTTCTTGAACAAATGAGAAGACTCAGTGATACGTTCAATTTAACAAACTGTGCTTGTGACCCAACATGTGCTAGGGGTTGGAAATACTGAAATAAATAAACAAGCCCCCGCCATAAGCAGTTCAAACTTGGCTGAGATAATCACTGCCAGTATGTGATGGAGCCAGAGCCAAAACTTAAATCTTCTAACTCCTAGTTCAGTTCTTTTTCCACTACATTCCAGCCTAAGAGATGAAAAATGAATGATAAAGTTACTGCAGAAAATGAAACTCATGAAATCAAATACATAAGGTACATACGGAGTCTACCCAAAGCCTTTTTTCATATTAACTTATGTATAGAAAAAATCCAGCTCATTCAATCCAAACAGTTAAGTCCAATGTCCTTTAAAATTATTCATAAATGTTTTTCCATTCTAACTCCCTTGATGATCAACTCATTTTCTGAAGCACTAGATTTAATTATATTTATCTTGGCTGGAATTCAGTAGCTACAAGTGCATTAATTGGTGTTATTGCCTGGACACAGGAGTTTAACTGATTCCTCTTGTTACATTGGCAACAATGAACAAATATATTAAGTTACATATTAAAAGAAAATATTCTTATTCCAAAATTTCCAGCAATTAAGTTTTAGAAAGCACAAAAAGTAGAGTGTGCACATCTGTAATCATCTGTACCAGCCAATTAGAACACAATGTATTTCATTGTTTAATATATCTGCAATATTTAATTTCCATAAACTTACTCTGAAAGACATTTCTATATTTTCACCTCCCCAGATTTCCATTTCTTCATCGTAACTTCCAAGATACTCAAAATATTCTTTTGATATGGAAAAAAGTCCTCCTGCAAAAGTGGGTGTTCTGAAAATAATCCATTGTCAAATTTTGGTATAAAACTAAACAAGATAAAAAAGCATATTTTAAGAACTGAATCAAATTAAAAAAATTAAAGCCATATCACGTTTTCAAAGCTTTTATTCAGATTAATAAAAACTAGAAATGCTATCTTCAAAGTCAAGATTTTTGGGGTGGAGGGGAGTACCTCGTGTCTGCTCCCATTGGAGCACACACTTCTCCTAATCATGCTTTAAGATTTTTAAGTAATGATTGATGAGGAGGACATAAGAGCTCACTTACTGCTACCTCTTACTCAGCAACATCATGTGTAAGTGAGTACACAAATGAATGACTTTTAGATTCTCTTTATATAGAATATGTGTGTTCTTTATCAATTACCTCAGAGGCAATTGCTATAAAGCAAACAGTGTGTACGTATTCAATGTATGGTACAGGGTGTAAATATAAAACTCTGAGAGCAATCATCTTACTTAATTGGGTAGGTTTCATCTTTCCTTCTTTGCTTCTCATGATCAGGAAGTGACTCCCAGCCAAATGAAAGACTCCAGTCAAAATTTCCACGGTTATGGTTACTTCCATAAGGAGAAGGTTTGCTGAATTCAAACGTGTTCAGATCTATGGATGCAATATCTGGACTCACGACAGCTGTGTAGTTCTCAGCTATTCTGGCCAACAGAGGTTCTAACCAACCATAGAAACACTCACCTGGAGGGAACAGAATTTTAACTAATTCAATAAAAACAATGAAGTTTTTTATTTAGTTATTTAGGTGAAGGTTTACAGAGAAATGTGAATAACAGAGTCAATTTGTGTTTTGAACATGTATATAATGGAGACTTCTTTCTCCCTCAGATTTATTGAGATATAACAGACAAATAAAAATTCTACATATTTACAGTGTGTATCATAGTGTTTATATATGTATACATTGTAAAATGATTATTACAATCAAGCTAATTAACATATCCATCACCTTATCGGCTTATGGAGTGGGTGGTTAAGAACATTTAAGATCTACTCTTAGCAATTTTTGAGTAGACACTACATTATTATGAATTACAATCACCACATTGTACAATTGATTCCCAGAAGGTGAGATTTCTTAAAGGTTTCTTGTGATGAGATCAAGGTAGGATGAAAAAGGTGAAACAAGATTCAGTACAGTTAGAAAAACTTCCCTACAGATGATGACCTTCTTTCTTCTGTAAAAGATGCAAAGTAACATTAGCGTATTTAAAGTTTAGATGATGTGTTAAAATGACCTATGAATCAAAGGTAGCTTTTTGCTGTTCCACATCACCTGGCCCTAAACGTGTTCTGATTTATTTAAACTTGTGTCTCCCTGAGTAAAGTACGGTAATTGAAATTTTCATTTATCTGACTGGGTCTTAGGAGAAAATAAGGAGTCAGTATAAATTCCGATTTTAGCAACTAGAGAAGAAGGATCATTCAAAGCTGCCCCAGACCTAATATAAAGGGAGGGCCAAGGAATTTCATGCTGTGATAGGTCTAGGCCCTGCTCACAGGCCAGGCTGTTTTATATAACACACAGTAAGTTCAGCCAATGAATGTGCTGTCCTATTCTGGGCTCCACACAAAGCAGTATTTGGCAGTCACGGTCCAGGAGGACCATCAGACACATTCACCCAGTGGGTAGTGGGTAAGAATGTCCAGTATGATCTTATTGTAATTTTGAACAAGGAGAAGAAACACCAGAGGATGGTATTTTCCTTTTTAAAACACCTCTCTGGGATTACCTTTAGTCTTCTCTTCATTTTCTAAATGTCTGGTATTAAAAGAGAACTGAATGTGATGCAACTGAAGCAACCCAAGCACATGCAAAAGCCCTTCTGTAATGATCAGTGTGTGCTCAAAACCAGTAATTGGGTGAAACATAACCTAAGCACTGGCCAATTCAAAGCTAGACATTCATAGAGTATAGCCCACTAAACTCAAAGCTCAAGGGACTAAATGACATTTTAGTAATAACTAGCATGCATATGACACATTGACTCTAAAAATGTTTTCTAAATACTTTAAAATTTTGACTCTGAAAAAAATTAAAGGACAAAGAAAACCAACAGCAACAAAGTCAAACAAAATTGACAATGTTTATGTAACGGATACCAAAGAAGATGGGATGGGGCACCCCTAACCTGGCATAAAAACTATATATATAAACATATTTTGGTTTTGTGGGTTTTTTTGAAAATTCGCAGACTCCTTTTTATGCCAAGGAGTCTGCAAATTAAAAAAGAAAAAAACTAAAATATAAAAAAGCAGCAGTACTAGGATAAAGTTTAATGATAGGGTGGATTACATTCATTCATTCATTTTGAAATGGAGTGTCACTCTGCCGCCCAGGCTAGAGAGCAGTGGCACAATCTCAGCTCAATGCAACCTCTGCCTCCCAGGTTCAAGTGATTCCCATTCCTCAGTCTCCCTGAGAGCTGGAATTATAGGCACACGTCACCATGCCTGGCTAATTTTTGTATTTTTAGTAGAGATGGAGTTTTACCTTACTGGCGAGGCTCATCTTGAACTCCTGACCTCAAGTGATTCACCCATTGTGGCCTCCCAAAGTGCTGGGATTACAGGCATGAGCCACTGTGCCCCGCCACATTTAAACAGTAAATAAGCTTTCACTCAAAGTGTGGGAATCAAGAAAAACAAAACAACAACAAAGAAAAAAAAAACCTTTTTTTTTTTTTTTAAACAGAAAAGAAACATGAAAAAATAAATGAGGCAAGGATAACTGGCTGGAACAGCTAGTAACTGGAGAACATTAAAGTTGAGGAAACTTAAACACAAAGGAGGTAAGAATTCTGCATAAGTGAAAGGAATTTTCTCCACTGAGCTGTTATCTGCTTGGGCTGTCATTGCTATAATCACCAGTTGAAAACGCTGTTAAAGAAAATGCAATTAGGCATTTAGAAAAGAAGAGGCTTCCTTACCTTTCAAATTAGAGAGAGAGGGAGGGAAAATGTTACAACCATACATATATACTTACAGTGAGCATCTAAAAATGTGAGCGTTTCAGCTGTTGCGACTGTTGCTCCTAGCAACCGAGCAGTGATCAGACCTTTTCTTTCTCTTTGTCTGACTATTTTTACTATAGAAAATTGTTTTACATATTCATCTAGTTTATCATGTAAGTACTCTGTAAGGAAAAACAAATCAGGATTAATTCTTTCTAAGTTTATTTTCATATATAGCTTATGAAAGCTAATGAAACCACAGAGTAATGATCCTTCCAAATTCATAATCTTAACAGTTGCATGTGTCCTTCCAGTAAAATGAAAATTTTAACTCCTTACTGGGGAAAAAGGCTAGCTATGCAAATGATCACTACTGTAACACATAACACTGTAACACATACTTATTCTGTACACTTCCTATCAATAAATATAATATGTTGGGAGGGAAGTGAGAACCTTCAAATGGAGTCAACCCTAGCTGTTCAGAAGACTCATTTAGAGGTCTGAGAAGACTGACTATAAGAGTGAAAAATATGGAATTTGGTCAAAAAGATATTCAATGCTTTGATATTAGTATTTAAATCTGGAAATCTTAAAGAAAATATCAAATATCAAAAGACCTCCAATATTTAACTAAGGATCAAAATAATTTAAGATCAAAATGTTGAGACAAGTCAGAAAGTCCACGGCTATAGCATTTTGGGACGATTCCTACACAGAGTCAGCAGAAAAATTTGTGAAAGCTTTGGAGTCTCCTGATGGAGTTTTATTTAGTAAAATATGAACCAGGCAAATTTTAGTATTGGGTATATACTTTAAGATATTCAATATCCCAAATTGGATAAGGTTTGTAATAAGTAAAAATTGAGATCATAGGTTTTAAAAGAGTTATTAACAAATGTCAATCCAGTGTTGTTTTTTGTTTGTTTGGTTTCGTTTGGAGACAAGGTCTTGCTCTGTCGCCCAGGGTGGAGTGCAGTGGCACAACTCACTGCAACCTCTGCCTCTGGGCCGCTAGCAGTTCTCCTCAGCTTCCCAAGTAGCTGGGACCACAGGCATGTGCCAACAAGCCCAGCTAATTCTTCTTTTTTTTTTTTTTTTTTTTTTTTTTTTTGAGATGGGGTTTCATCATGTTGCCCAGGCTGGTCTAGAACTCCTGAACTCAAGCTATCTGCAGGCCTCAGCCTCCCAAAATGCTCAGATTACAGGTTGAGCCACTGCGCCCAGCTGTTCGTATTCTGAAACAACTTCTTAAGCCTGCTTTTCACAATTACATTTTTGATTTCTTATTGAGTACAAAATGCAGTTCTTCAAGCAGCCTTCGTGGGCCCAAAACATAGCCTCAAAAAGATTTGGGAATGTTAAGAAAATCAATAAATATCCTGGGGTAAAAGTTTTCTTCTGCCAGATTTTAGAAGCAAATGCAGATGACTTTGACTTTATCTGTGATAATATAACCTTTTTTTCAATTCTCCAGTAGCTCAGTTAAGAGAGCTGCTTATTTAAAGCTTAAACATTCATAAGAGAGGTAAGTGCAGGAACAACCCTTGTGGAAAAATAAATCTATCTAAACACTGTTATCTCAGAGTGATAGATTAACTTTTTAACACCTTCTAACTACCTCAAAATAATTCTCAGATTAAGCTTTTAACACCTTCTAACTACCTCAGATATAATTCTCAGAAAGACAAGGAGAATTGTAACTCATCTTAAATATATAATCATAAACATTTTCTGTTTTAAGAGACTTGTAAAAATTTCAACATTCTTGATTAGAATTATTTTAAATGGAGTTACTACAGATTCCTTCAATATACCCTCTCACTGTTGGAATTTGTAAAAATAAAAATTTTAACTTACCCACAACACATGAACTTTCTGTAAATTTATATCTGCACACTAAATTTAGCTCCCATGCACACCCTTTATTTGGGAGGTTGAGAACAGAAAGCTACATGAAATCAGATCCCCTGATTTCACTTTATAGCACAATTACTTTTAGCTGTGTGACCTTGGGCAAGGAATTTTACCTTTTCTGTGTCTCAGTTTATTTAAGATGAGGATAATAGGACTTATCATCACAAGACATTGCTGGAAGGATAAAATGAGACATCTGCCCTTCAGGAATCTGACTCCAAACTTGGATTTATTAAGGAATAAATTTTGTAATCATTGAAATAATATGTATCTGTTTGATACAATATTTAAAATACTTATGATGTTTGAAAATTTACAAGTTAGAGTATTTGTTAAATTAGACTTGTGATTCCATTTAAAATGTGTAATTTAGTATTTGACTTCCAATTTTAAGTGTAAATGTACTAAAGAATTTGGCTAACCTGGTAAGTAATATTGGAATATTTAAGAACAATGAAATAAAGTAGAACACGGTGACTCTTTAGTGATTTTTAACTATTCATTTATATTATTTATTGATATGTTATTTATATTAATGCATTTAGACTTTAAAACAACTCTAGAAGTTATGTACCAGTTTTGTATTTCCTCAATTTTAAGCTACACAATTGGATTCTTCTTATAATCAATTTCTTATAATCAATGGCATGTTAAGTGTAATTAGCTGTGGGTTTTCTCTAGTAATTTATAAATTAACGACATATAATACATTTGATGAAATATGGCATTATTCCCATTTTACTGATAAATCACGGCAGAGAGGTTTAGTAACTTGCCCAAGTCATATAGTTGGTTAGGAAAACAGCTGGGATTCAAATCAAGGCAGCCTGACTCAAAGGCTCAAGTCTGTGCTCTTAACCTCTATGTCTTACAGTAACAGTCTCACATTGAGGACTACACAGTTATGAATAATGGTGTTTCATACATTTCTGCATTTGAAAATATTTGAATATGTCCATCCTTGGATTCTAATTTCATTCAGCATACCCACTATCCAAACTATTATATTCAAGCTCTGAGATGGCATAGAGAGAGCACCATATAATCAAGTAGACTTTGGATACCACCATATGGATTTGGGAAACAATCTAATTTGCACGTGCTTTCTTACCATCTACACTAGCATCATCCACCAAAATGATTTCCTTCAGCAGTATTGCAGGTGAAGAATAGAGCACACTGTGGACAGTTCTAAGCAACGTGGACCACGCTTCATTATGAAAAACTATTATGACGCTGGTGGTGGGCAGGGGAGGGCAGCGCTTAAATTTTTGTTCAATACATCTAGAAGAAGTCAAAGAAGTAGAAAACAATTATAAATTTTATTATTTTATTTCACAGCTATACCACTGCTAACATTATCATTATTGAATACTTATCACTGAAAAATGATAGTTTTCTTCTATGTAATATAATCTCAATGCTATATAAAATGTAAATAAATTAAAACAAATTTTTTACAAGCAAATCACTCACCCAGAGATGATGTCCACCAACAGAGATGGCAACACATCAAGAATTACAACATGTTATTATAGCATTCCCAATAATATAATTTTAAATACAAACAACATCTTAAATAATGAAAATAACCTACAATGAGACAGCATGTAAAAATGACAAATCCTTATAATTGCTCAAATAAAACCAAATTTTCTTATTTCATGCAGAAATCATCCATTTTCACATTTGCAACTTTAAAATTGTACCACCTTATTAAATTTTCTTTTCTTTCTTTCTTTTTTTTTTTTTTTTTTGATGGAGTCTTGCTTTGTTGCCCAGGCTGGAGTGCAGTGGTGTGATCTCGGCTCACTGCAAGCTTCACCTCCCAGGTTCATGCAATTCTCCTGCCTCAGCCTCCCAAGTAGCTGGGACTACAGGCACCCACAAGTAGGACTACCACGCCCAGTTCATTTTTTGTATTTTTAGTAGAGACAGGGTTTTATCATGTTAGCCAGGATGGTCTCAATCTCCTGACCTTGTGATCTGCCCTACTCGGCCTCCCAAAGTGCTGGGATTACAGGCGTGAGCCACTGTGCCCAGCCTATTAAATCATTTTTATAAAGATCATCTTTAATTACATATTTACCTAAGTATGTAATGTAGGTTTCTTATTTCCTAGGCGTATTGAATCAATTTACTTAATCTGCATACAGAATCAAAAGGGAAAAAATAGCTTTACTGTAAAACCTATGTTCTTCTTAATATTATTTAAATTTACTCATGGAGATAAGAGCCCAACACCCTTCAGTTGCTCTGCCAGGGCCAATGGGGAAACTGTAGCTTCCAGTGTGATATTAGGGGCCTGAGAAAACCACCCTGAAAAAAGATACACAAATTATCCCATTAATTACTTTCATAGTCATACCTCAACAGGAATGTCTCTGATACCCTTTTCTAACAGCAAGTCTTTCGAATGGAATATTTGTGGTGATAAAAAAAGGAGCTGGATTGGAGCAAAATATCAAGAGAAGATGTCAACAACAGATTAGAAAAAGGAGAGGATGGGTTCTGAGTGAAAGTGGCATTGCTCTTCAGTTTCTTCATGATTTCAGAGCATGATACAGGTGCACGGGCAGAAAAAATAAGCACCTTCATCATTCATAAATAAAACAAATTATTTACTCTAAATGAATTTTTGATAAACTACCAATTTAAAAAAAGCTCAAACACAAACTATTCATATATCACACTTGACCACAATTAACAGAAATAAAAACTAAATATAAGCCTTTATATTTTGAACTCATAAAAATATAACCAAACATAAACTAGAAGAAGAAAATTACGAAAATTCTGTATACTATGTATTAATTTTAAAGAAAAAAAAAAGAGGAACTCTTGATTTAGTTATTAAGCATTTTTGAGGATGAAAGCTGAAATTCTAGTTTAAGATAAGGGGTGGGTTTTTTTTCCTTACCTCTTATTTGCCTATGTGTTAAGTAAGTAAGTAATATAGTATTAATCAATAATTATAAAATGGTTTTGAAGATTTAAAGTGTAAAATTTCACAAAATTCATACTAGTAAAATGTTATCACTTTAATCTTGCAAAGGTTTCCATCAGTTTAAACTAGGATTTATTTGCTTAACTGACAATTACCAATATCAAGTAAAGATGTCATGTTATATCATTAATATAAGTAATAAAATTTCACAATATAATTTCATAAACTCCATTCATTTTGAAACAATTAACATGTCAAATGTATGCTTTGAAAATTATTTTACACATTTAAAATAGTGCAATTAGAATAACTTGCCAAAGCGACTGTATCATTCCAGTCAAACCATTTGAAAAACCTGGCACATAGAAACATGCCTAAATTATCAGTCACATGACCATCTGGCTTTGGAAGAAACTAGATCTATATTTCTAATGAGCATGGAAAACATTAGCAGTTCTTCAGAAAACGTGTTATTTGCTGATACTGGCTACATTCGAAGTACAAAACAAAACTTTTTTTTTTTTTTTGAGACAGAGTCTTGCTCTGTCACAAGGCTGGAGTGCAATGGTGCAATCTTGGCTCACTGCAACCTCCGCCTCCCGGGTTCAAGCGATTCTCCTGCCTCAGCCTCCCAAGTAGCTGGGACTACAGGCGCACATCACCACGCCCAGCTAATTTATGTATTTTTAGTAGAGATGAGGTTTCACCATGTTGGCCAGGCCAGGCGCGGTGGCTCATGCCTTTAATCCCAGCACTTCGGGAGGCCAAGGCGGGTGGATCATGAAGTCAAAAAACAAATCTTTACCACCTGTACAAACCCTGTCCAAAGTAAGAAATAATTAAATCTCCAACTCCAACCGAAAATGTTGTTAATGTGCTTACTTGTTTTTCACTTACTTAGTGATTAACACTATTGAAAAATTATTGCAGCTTCTTAATGCTATATTGGGAGAAAAAAGTTCATTTTGAGCTGTCACTGATTGTCATGTCAAAAGAATAAAAATCAATCAGACTAGAATAGCTCAACAGAAATCTAAGTTACACAGTTTCAATGTTAAGGGACTCATATAGTTGGATCCGGTATTGATAATCCTAAATCTAGAAAAACCTCAGTGAAACAATAGACCAAAAGTTATCTTCAAGTTCACTGCCAAATGTAATTCTCTAATATCCAGAAAGCAAAGCAAAATACATAGGCATTGTTTGCTTCCAGTTTGCTTATCTTGTACTCTTTTTTTTTTTTTTTTTTTTTTTTTTTTTGGAGATGGAGTTTCATTCTTGTCGCCCAGGCTGGAATGCAATGGCACAGATCTCTGCTCACTGCAACCTCCGCCTCCCAGGTTCAAGCGATTCTCCAGCGTCAGGCTCTCAAGTAGCTGGGACCACAGGCACACAGCACCCTGTCCAGCTAATTTTTGTATTTTTAAAAGAGATGGAGTTTCACCATATTGGCCAGGCTGGTTTCGAACTCCTGACCTCAGATGATCTGCCCTCCTCGACCTCCCAAAGTGCTGGGATTACAGGTGTGAGCCACCGAACCTGGCCTATCTTGTACACTTAAAAATCTACTGAGGGGCTGGGTGCAGTGACTCACGCCTGTAATCCCAGCACTTTGGGAGGCTGAGGTGGGAGGATCACTTGAGGTCAGGAGTTTGAGACCAGCCTGGCCAACATGGTGAAACCCCGTCTCTCTTAAAATTACAAAAATTAGCCGGACAGGGTGCTGTGTGCCTGTGGTCCCAGCTACTCGGGAGCCTGACGCTGGATAATCGCTTGAACCTGGGAGGCGGAGGTTGCAGTGAGCGGAGATCTGTGCCATTGCACTCCAGCCTGGCCAACATGGTGAAACCCCATCTCTATTAAAAATACAAAAATTAGCCAGATGTGGTGCCGCATGCCTGTAGTCCTAGCTACTCGGGAGCTGACGCTGGAGAAGCGCTTGAACCCGGGAGGCAGAGGTTGCAGTGAGCCGAGATCACACCACTGCACTCCAGCCTCAGTGACAGAGAAAGACTCCATCTCAAAATAATAATAGCAATAATAATAAGAAGAAGAAGAATGAATAATCTGCTGAGGGCGGGCCGGGCGCAGTGGCTCACGCCTGTACTCCCAGCACTTTGGGAGGCCAAGGCAGGCGGATCACCTGAGGTCAGGAGCTCAAGACCACCCTGGCCAACATGGTGAAACCCCGTTTCTACTAAAAATACAAAAAGTTAGCCAGCTGCGGTGGCAGGTGCCTGTAATTCCAGCTACTCGGGATTGTTCACAAAAAATAGGGCATTCTGAAATATAATTAGGTACTTAAAGACTTTGAGTCAAAGTAATCACAAAGACTGTGAATTGGTTTACAAATCTATAAAATATTATCCAACGGTTCCAAAATCTTGGCATTTTTTTAAACATTTGTATTCTAAAGAAATACACAGAGAAATGGAAACAATTCTTCTACCTTCTGCATTTCCCATAAAAATTGTCCAATAATTCCCCCTAAATAGACGAGAAAGCTACGGTATTTAGGAATAAAGGATTTCCTTGTGGAAAGCAGTCAGATATAGAAATCAGTTTTCTAATTTCCAAGCTAATAATTTTCATATCTGTACTGCCTCACCAAGCATAAATAGGGATATGTAGCCTCAATCATTATAAGCAAAAAATAAATACAACAGGTTAAACAAACAGTATTTGCTGATTTTCTGCCTTAGAGTAGCTAAAGAACAGGCAACTTCCTTAGCTCACCCTTCTGTCCCCTGCAAAGCCTGATGATAAAGAATAAACAATAAATATTCTTCAACATACTCAGGAGGTCGAGTGTCTGGTCCAAGATCTCGGTGCAAAGAAATCCTGTCACTTGCGAAAGCATTAAAACAGTGTTTAGCTTCCCCACGTTCCTTTTCCTTTTGCTCTTCAACACTTAAATTGGTTGTCTTGAATGCTTTACCAGAAGCACCAGGTGCATTTGAATCCTGAGGTGGACGGTCAAGAACAGGCTTCAATTCTGCTGCTGTATAATATCCTTGCAAACAAGGTCTCTCACCAACATCAATGTTTTGCCTGACAGGTGCTCCTATTTGCATTTTTGGCATTGCATCCTTAATATTGTTTACAGCTTCTAGCATTAAATCTAACATCTTGTTTTTGTTTTTTATGTTTCTTTCCATCCTTGATTCCTCTTTGGAATATTGAACACTTACTTCTCTTTGCATTAAAACCAAAACTATAATAAAGAAAAAAACTACTGCACCAAGCTTCCAGAACTTTTTATGGTAATGTCTTTTAATGTGTAATTTTACTAGTCGCTTTAGGTGAGCCATTCTGACATTAAAAGCTTGTCGCTTGACAGATAACAGTTATTTCTTCTGTTACCTATATTTTTTATCATAGATTTGCTGAGAAGGTATCTTTAAACAGTAGTACCTATAAACAGAAATGATAGATGGCATTAGCAGCTATTCAGTCCTACAGGCATGGCTCAATTCATTCATTTAACCAACAACCGAACATAAGCTACCAATGTACTCCTATGGTTAATGAGAATACAAAGATATCTCGTCCTCAAGACAATTACACTTTCGGAAGAAAATAATTGTTACGATTTACTACAATTTATTGAGGTTGCAAAATATTGATATTCGTCTCCATTCAAAATACATTCTTTTAAACTCTAATATCCACTATTTATAAAATTAATTTTATAAATATATTTTGAGTCAAAAAAGAATATCTTCACTTGATAACCAAGGAATCAAAGGACCTCATTAAACGAATTACAAAAAAGAGAGCTCCATAAGGAAGCAAGGGTATACTGATAGGTACTACCAGGCATCCACCTAAAATAGTGGCCTTCATTTTATGTAGTTTACTTTCAAACTAAGGTCTACTCCAGCTTAACCAAAGACGATAATATAGCAGTTTCACCAATAAGTAAACTATCATTCTCCCAGATTTTCTGACCCGATAGTACTTGTGAATCCTGAAGGAACCCCTAAAAACAAGAAAATCAGTGGCATTTAATTTGTTGTTTTATAACAGCTAGTTTTAATAGTTTACAGAAATATAAGATCTAATAGTAAAAAGAGAATTCATTAGCTTTACTTGCAGTGTCTCTAGGGAGCCTATAGAGGTCATTAAGTTAAAAAAGCAGAATTTGGTTTGATAAAATATTGCTTGCAATTGACCCTAAGAACAGGATAGCAAGTTTATTAAACCCTAATATAGGACAACAGGAACAAAGGAAAAGAAAAATAGGACTTTTCAGGAAACAATTACATACTATGAGCCGTGATAGCCAGTCAAGAAATTTGCAGGGACAAAGGGGAGGGAAAATGCCTGTTCCTCCTATGGTCTAAATACATTTTAAAGGAAATATCATTTATAGCAAGGGAAATTAACTTTTGACACCTTCTTTAACTTCTCTTCCAAAGTTCTCACCAAATTTAAAGTAAGAAAACCAGGTTCCAAGATGGATTCTCTGGTTTTTGGCAGGAAATTTTAAGCAGAATAAACAAAATAGGCAGAACTTAGTTCTATATACTATTTCTAATTCTATATTCTTTTCAGTATGGAGTGGACACTTCTGCTCCGAAAGATAACCCCAATTCTGGCATATATTGCTCATAAAAGTGAGATTCCAATATTTGTGAGCTTTGGTTGCTTTAAGAATTTCATGTAAAAAATGAAATGACTGCTCAAGCTTTTGAAAAGAATATAAGAAGTTACAGAACCACATGACAGTTGTGTAATTAATTATGTGTCAAATGTTGTGCTAGGCTGTGGTTACAAAATTAAAGATAGCCCTTACCTTCAAGAAGCAGAATTGAAATATAAGAAGTCAGAGGCCAGTCACAAAGCAGTGTGATGTGTGTTATGACAAGAGACAAAGCTACACAGGCTTGGAACAGCGGCTCATGCCTATAATCCCAGCACTTTAGGAAGCTGAGGCCAGAGGATGACTTGAGACCAGGAGTTTGAGACCAGCCTGGGCAACATTGCAAGACCCCATCCTACAAAAAAATACAAAAATTAGTCAAATGGGGTGGCACACGCCTGTAGTCCCAGCTACTCAGGTGGCTGAGGTGGAAGGATGGCTTGAGCTCAAGAGGTTAAGGCTGCACTGGGCTGTGATTGTGCCACTGCACTCCAGCCTGGGTAGCAGGACAATACACTATCTCAAAAAAAAAAAAAAAAAAAAAAAAGAACGAAAGAAAAAAAAAGAAAAAGTAAACAGCATAGAGGGTCAGGAGAAATGTTAGAAAAATTTTCTTAGAGATGACACTGTTGAGCAAAATCTTGAAATACAAGTACATGTTAGGCAGGTAGACAGGAGGGAAAATAGAGAGGGAATGTCAGATGCAAAACCATAAAAGCAAGAAAAAGCATGATCAGTCCTTCAGTACAGCATAAGTGGAAGGCATAGGGAGAGAATGACAAGTGATGTGGCTCGAAGGTCAGTTAAAGATCAGTTCATAAAGTCTTGTACATCTTTCAGTGAATTTGGAAATTATCAATTTTTTCCAAAATAGATGGAATAGAGAAAACTGTTTTTAAGAAAAGATCATAATCCTCATGCCTGTAATCCCAGCACTTTGGGAGGCTGAGGCGGGTAGATCACAAGGTCAGGAAATCGAGACCATCCTGACTAACATGGTGAAACCCAGTCTCTACTAAAAATACAAAAAATTAGCCGGGCGTGGTGGCAGGTGCCTGTAGTCCCAGCTACTTGGGAGACTGAGGCAGAAGAATGGCGTGAACCCGGGAGGCAGAGCTTGCAGTGAGCTGAGATAGAGCCACTGCACTCCAGCCTGGGTCACAGAGCGAGACTCTGTCTCAAACAAAAAAAACAAAAAAGAAAAAGAAAAGATCATAATCAAATTTCTGTTTTAGAAAAATCACAAGTTTTTAAGCCCCAGTAAAGGTGATGGATATTAATGAGATGAGGGGGGCCAAAGGATGGAGTGGAATGATTTCAAGAAAGTCCAGGAAGTGGAATCAAACAACGGTCTTGGTGAGAGAAAGGGAAGAATGGGAGATGAACGGTGATATGGTTTGGCTGTGTCCCCACCCAATTCTCACCTTAAATTATAATAATCCCCATGTGTCAAGAGCAGGGCAGATGGAGATAATTGAATCATGGGAGTGGTTTCCCCCATACTGTTTTCATGGTCATGGATAAGTCTCACGAGACCTGGTGGTTTTATAAATAGGACTTCCCCTGAACATGCTCTTTTGCCTGCCATCATGTAAGACGTGCCTTTGCTCCTCTTTCACCTTCTGTCATTATTGTGAGGTCTCCCCAGCCATGTTAAATTGTGAGTCCATTAAACCTTTTTTTCTTTATAAGTTATCCAGTCTGTGGTAAGTCTTTATTAGCAGCATAGAACAAACTAATACAAATGAGTAAAGTGATAACATTAACAAAGGCAAGAAACACAAGAAGCAGCATAGATTCAGGGTAGGAATTATGGAGATAATTTGTTGTTTTGGATGTAGCAAATGTAATATGCTAATGGAACTTCCAAAGTGAGTTTGGATGAGCAAAAAGATATATGGGACAGGAAATTATGAAAAAGCTCTGCAGTAGAGATGAAAACTTGAGTCAGTCTTGGGGTAAATGTAATGTAAAACAAATAGGACAGAGAAATACCTACATTTAAGGGTAGAAAAAAAGAGACTGACTGGAAAAAATGTCCAATTTTTCCAATCCTATGAAGAGTGGGGGGTGGGCAAAAAAATAAAAAACACAAATGAAAACACAGATAAATTATCCATGTCAAGTGGAGGTAATTTTACAATCTTATCTCACACTTGAGAGATGTTAAATGTGTAATAGTTGGTTGACCTTTAAAACTGAACTTCATTAGACCTGGTCTAATGGGCTTTAGTGAAAAATGAGAAGAGAACCTTGGCAGAGAGAGTAGTTGTAGTCATGCCTTCAAGATCCTAAGGCTTAGGATTCAGGGCACTTCCAGATATTAGGGTAGTAATCTCATCTATGGGGTTCCAGGAAGGTAAGAATGGGCAAAATGTTGGGGTCTCACAGGAAAGTGGTTCCCAGTTGATGAACTACAACCTCATCCCCTCTAACTGTATCTTGACGAAAAGTAGACATTCATCAACCTGTGTTCACCTCCTTTCTGTTCCTAAGAGGACTAGCCCTCCCCACCCCACCAAAAAAAAAAAAAAAAAAAAGGCAAAATAGATAGCCTTCCCCAGGGCTATCTAGTGATACTCAATTTTTCTGTAGCTAGAGGTAGGCTAAATTAGGAATTTGAGAAGAATTGAGCTGGTTTCCCTGAGATATTTTGACAGAACATGGAAAAAGAGTTCAGAGAAAGCACAGAATAGGAGGATATGACAGAACTAGATTCTTCCACAGTAGTGATAGTTTTCCCAAAACATTTTATGTCAGAAATCATATCTGTGGGTAGGGTGGGAATTGAAAAGAAGGATAGAATTAATGATGCCGATGGAAGAGAGTTCTTTTTAGGAATAAATCATAAAGTAGAGGAATTCTTCATCAGAAGGACAGTAATCCTATCATTGTGAGTGCATGTGCATCTATGTAAGGACCCACTCAGTTAGTAGGTTTTAGTTTGGGACGCTTCTAACCGAGGAGTCAAGGAAAGCTTATGAAAGACATGGATAGCATCCTATTCATGGCTGTTTTTCTGGCACTTACCACAATGTTGGTAACACAGTAGGCACCCAGAAAATTTGTTCACTGGAAAAGGAAGAAAGAGGACAAAGATTTTATCAGAAACAACAACAAAAACAATCCTTAACTTGTGTTAAATGTTAACTAGGTCCCTGGTATTAAATGACATTTAATACATAAGTTCTCACTCTCTCAGCAATATTGTGAAGTATTATTATTATTTTTTTTTTGTAGAGATAAGATCTTGCTATGTTGCCCAGGCAGACTGACCTTGACCTCCCCAACCCTCCTATCTCAGCCTCCCAAAGTGCTGGGATTACAGACATGAGCTACTGCGCCTAGCCCTTGTTATTCCAATTTTACTGACTGATATGGAGAGTCAAAGAGATTAAGTGGCTTGGCCACGCCAGTTCAGTTTAAGACCAGCATTTTTCTAACTGTGTTCAAACTCAGGTTCAATGTAAAATCCTGAGCTTTTAACTGAAATTATCTAAAATAAAATGTTTAAGAGTCAAGAACTGATATCCTAAATAAAAGGGATAAGAAAAAAAAAACTGAGGAAAAACCATAAAACTATAAATAGCTTCCTATCATTGGGTAATGTTTTACAAATAAATGATTTTAAAACTTTTCAAAGTACCTTTTCAGAAATAAAGATTGAAAATAAGGTTGTAGATCTTAAAATGGAAGATTAAGAAGTTGAGAACTTTACAGAGGCAGAGCCTAGAAATAGGAAGATGATGTTTTGATCTTTTCAGACTATTTCTGAATCTTCTCTTATCAACCCTGATCACTTAAAGATTCCAACATCGATGGGATTTTCATTATGACTTTTCTGTACTTTGCTGTTAACGTGCAATATCAGGCTTCCATTAATGCTGAATGACACTCAACACTAAGCATCTCTATCAGTTGTCTTCAATTCTGGATATACATTAGTGGAAAGCTCTTAAAAAGTAAAGTGCCTTAGACTTCACCTCTGATTTAATTGGTGTGGGGGCAGGGCATATACTCTGCTTTTGTTGTCACTTTAAGCTCTCCAGATAATTCTAACAAGCAGCGAGGGTTAAGAACTACTTGTCTAGATCACAAGATTTGGGCAAATCAAAACTAGCATCTGATAAGGGTTATATCTGTCCAAAGGCAGTTGCATTACTAATTTCTAATATGCCAAAGATGAGTGTTTCAAAATAGACTCTTGATGTAAATGAATAGAAGTTATTTAGACTTGGAGATATATAATAAAATCCAAAGGAGGAATGACCCACAGTTTTCCAAAAGGACACAGGGACTTATGCTGATATAAATGAGGCACTGAGGTTTTATTGCAAATTATGATTCTATAAAATCATTTTATAAATATTTTATTCCAATCATAAAAATGGGAAAATTGATACCTGAACAATGAAAGACATAAGCCAAAAGACACACAATAAATGAATGAGTAAAATGAAACCAGGATTCTTAATTCCTTTTTCTGGGAATAATGCCATGTTCCTTGTCAGTACTACCTGCCAAATTGGAAGACCTATGTAAAAACAGCTCATGAAACAAAACAAATCTCTCCTACAATCAACTTCCAGTTGGACTCCGAAGTTTGAGAATTGATAAGAAAAAAACCAGCACAACAGCAAACTCAGGATAAAACATGTCATATTTGCACATTAGAAATGATTAGCAGATAAAGGGTTTGTTGTTCTTGTACACTTTCTAAAACCTTTAAACGCTATGTCCAATATGGCTATTTGCTAATTACCAAAGATCAGATTCACAGAGGAAGAGAAGTCAAAAATCATAAAACAGTTTTTAAAAACTAACAACAAAAAAAAATTCAGAGATCTTCTAAATTCTAAATTCTTATGAATTTCTAAGAGTGAAATTCTGAGACCTGGTTTTAAAAGTTATTAATCTGTATCCTGGTATATATGTAGACATTTTAAAAGTCATTAATAAAATATTCATAAAGTGAAAAGCTAAAGCAATATACACAATTTTAACTGGTTGTGACACTGTGTTAAAATCAATGGATTATTCTCAGGGGTAAAAATATGCTTCCATCTGAAATCTTACAAATTTAAAATAATCTAATTAAAAAGTGGTGGCTTCCAGTTAGCTAGACTACAGCTTCTCAAACTTCAAAGTGACTATGAATTACCTGGGGATCTTGTTTAAACACAAATTGAGAAGGGAAAATATCAAGGTAATATCCATCATGATTGTCCCTCTAGGTGGAGAAGCATAGGTTGCAGAAATACTAGTTGTTCATTTAACCTAAAAATTCCAACTGAAGCAATTTTCTGAAGTAGTGGAAAGCAGAACATTGTAATTTTACATGAAAGTAACATTTAATGAAATAAGATAGTGGTTCCTTTCACTTCTTTCCATGTTTGTGACAATAAACCATTACAACTCCAGGGGTTTAAAGTCTGGTTCCTGATGAATTTAACTGCCATGATGTCTAATTTGGTATATAAAACTTGCTTACTACTGAATTAAAGCATACTGTAAAGAGGTAGGGGTAACCACACTAAGCAGAAAAAAACACAAAATTACAACCCAATATCCTAATACAGATTATAGATTAAGAAAAGTACACTATTGTGAATTATTATAAAACTCATTGGATCTTTGCCACACATTATCTATCACCTGTATTTCCTATCTATCATCTGTATTTCCTAACTGAATTCAAAACAAATCAAAGAAAAACAAAATTTAAAGACCTTGCCCTGATAATAAACCTTTAAGTGCTTGAGTAGAAGTTTTATTATGTGCCCCTCATCTACTGGTTAAAGTGTTAGGGAACAGAGGAGTGGCAGAAAGTCATTTCTGCTTACATTTATTGGTGGATCAAATCTCATGGTGTTTTGCTGCTGTAATTTGTTAGTTTTGATTATGTTTAAGTTCATGTTTACACCCTTGGCAGCATTTCTTCTGAGCAGGAAGTGGCACGTGGATGTATGACAAGAGACAAACACTGATGCAAAGCAAACTGCATGGAGACAGCCACATTCTGTCTCAGAGTGGGTAGCAGTAGACACACCTCAAAGATCTCAGCTAAAGGCAAAGTAGAGTTACTCTGGGTGGCTGGGCAATGCCACCAGTGGATAACTAAACTACATGCAATTGTTATAAACTAAGAACAGCTTTCTGAACAAAGATATCTGCAGGTTGTGAGACAAAAAGCTGAGTGACAGAGTTAACCATCAGCAACTGTGAGGCACAGGTTTCAATACTGACAAGGACAGGGTGAGACATCCAACTTCTCAGCTACCCCTAGTCAGACAGACATCTCCCTTGTCGTCATCTCTGAATGTGAATGGTTGCTGATAGAATCTGGATTTGTGAGCTAGCCAACTCTACCTCGACAGTTTGACACAAACCAGTAATTATGATACTACATTACCTGTCAAGGGAGTCACAAACTCAGGGTCTCACATGCTCTTTCCTGCTACATCTGCACCTGTGAATGACTTTTACATTACGGATGAAAGATATGCATTGATTACTTATGGCATACTATGGAGTAGAGGAATTTTGAGAAGTGATTTAGGTGGATCCAGAGATTATTCATGTAAGTGGTATTCCCTCCCCCCAAGGCAGAGGCACTGCATTTTAAAACATTTGTCCATCAGACGGGTGCAGTGGCTCACACCTGTAATCCCAGCACTTTTGGAGGCCGAGGCAGGAGGATCACGAGGTCAGTAGATCAAGACCATCCTGGCTAACATGGTAAAACCCCATCTCTACTAAAAATACAAAAAATTAGCCGGGCATGGTGGCTGGTGCCTGTAGTCCCAGCTACTCGGGAAGCTGAGACAGGAGAATGGCATGAACCCAGGAGGCAGAGTTTGCAGTGAGCTGAGATTGCACCACAGCACTCCAGCCTGGGTGACACAGCGAGACTCCGTCTCAAGAAAAAAAACAAAACTAAACATTTGTCCATCTATTTACCTTATAAACATAGTTGGTGGCTTTTGGATTAGTAAGGAGATAGAAACCACATAGTAATTTGAACAGAGAGAGTTTAATACAATCGAGTATTAAAAGAGGATTGGAGTAACAGGAAATTGTCTAGTGGGAGTTAAGGAGAATTCTAAAGAATACAGGAGTTGTAAATACAGTATAAGAGGCAACCACTCCCCCTAAGGCTGAAATAAGTGTTCAAGGAAAGGCTCTCCTCTCACCAGGGTTGAGATCCAGAGATGTCTATGGAGATGCCCTAGTTTTGACTACCTGCTAGAAAAGTCACAGAAGTACTTCATTCATGGGACTTATCAGAAATCTGCCCCTGAAGTTCCAGAAGAGGCTGTTCACAGCCGGGGACAGAACCCCAGAACTAGTTAAGTGCTGAGGAAAAGTGCCGGCTGCTGAGGGAATCTGGAATCACAGAGGTTGTCCCCTGCAGAAGTTTAGTGCACTTTCATGTGCCACACAGGCAACAACAGCTCTGGGCTGGCTGCCTGGGACAAAGGTGGGCAGCCGGCTCCCTAGACACCCAGTCTCGTGGGTCCCCCAGTTGGCATGTGTGGATCTGAGGTGAGAGTTTGGGGAGCAGTGACTTGGGTGACAGAGCAGGTCCATGGTGTCTGTGGCTCAAGGGTACACCACTGCTGCCCAAATCAAGCTCTAAAGAAAGTGGAGTGTGTGGGGAACACCAACTCTAGAAAAAGCTGTGTTCTGCAGGTACCTAGTACTGGAGAAAATCATACTGGGGAGTGAGCAGTAGAGGAAAACCATGTTCCAAAGGAGCTTAGCCAGTGAGCATCACAGAAACCAGAAAGAGAAGCCTCAGTCACTTCAGTGTCCCTCCAGTGCCCTCTACTGACAAGGCTTAACAGTGAACGAGCCAGCAAAAAACAAATATTTACAAGGCCCAGCTCCATTATTACAGAGCAGGCTAATACAGTAAATTTGGAACTAAGAGACAATAAACTGATAAGCAGCAAAGTCTACACTTTCGACTACTCAGCTTCCACATGCACCCTCTCCCACACACTTAAACTCCTGCACAATAACAACGCAATTCTGTATTTCACCTAACAAAGTCTAACTGTTGTTCTTTATAAGTGAAGAAGTTCTATTGCCTCAAAAATGAGAGACATAGAGTCCTAACAGCCATTGTAGCCACTGCTGTGACTCTAAGTTACTCCTTAAATTGTGTCACAGTCTCACTAAATATTCTGTTACCTAATATTTTACTATTTTGTAAAGTTGATCTTCAACGGCTTCTATTTAACAGTTTTTAAAATGAAAATGAGAGAGAATAAAATTGTTAATATATACCGAAAAAAAAAAAAAAAACCTAGATACAAGAAGCAAAGAAAAAATGTGCATTGAACCTGGGAAAGCTGATGGAAAAAATTTAAAAAAAAAAAATGCAAACCTACAATAATCCTCACTTACCTAATTGGCTGCGAGGTCATAATGAATATCTATGGCTTCTTTCTTACACTAACTACTACTCTGTATTCACCATGCCCTTAAGCATTCTAGGAGTCCACAGATGTTGGTGATGTCAAGGAAGGGCAAATCCGTATCTAGAATATTTGTCTATTCTAGTGAGGAGAAGTCTCTGCCCCCTTAATGAAGGAAGAAATCCACTATAATGAACCTGCCACCCAGAGGCTGGCTGATCCCCGCAGGGGCTCAATGTTGGTCTCTGCAGATTAGGAAGGCAGCAGCAGTGCTATCCCAGTCAACTTTAGAAAGGGGAAGCCATGTTGCTGAGCCCATGCATACACAGCTCCAGTCTTGCCACAAAGATCCTGTTTATGGGCCCACTGAACAAGCACTGAGACAGCTGGAGAAAGAGGCTGACTGATGTGCAGAATGTGTCATTTTGTCTACTTGATTATTAAGAGCCTCCTCTGCAATGGATGTGCTTTTGTGGGCACTCAGATGGGATACAAATTTTTTCAGGGTCTTTTCATTTTGAAAGATTTGTTCACATACCTCTTCCTCAAACTAATGACCTTGTCACCAATCTTCCAATCCTGTCCTTGCAACTCTGACCATACACACCATTAATAACTACCTATCGATGATCAATATAGATCTGTATTTGTAGGCATGTCTCATTCCCAACATAGTGGACAACCGTATTGACTGTTCAAATTTCTGCCTAGAGAAAGAATGTTCCTTATTGAGTATTATTCATAGTTACTCATGGGTAGAGCTGTAGTGCTATACAGTCTAATCTTGGGTAGTCCTAGTGTATTCTTCAGATTCAGATTTGTCTGCAAATCAGATTTGAGGTGTTTTGTTTTGTTTTTTTTCTTCTAACAACTGGACTAAGGGAATCGCCAAGAAGCTACAGGCATGAGTTGAAGGAGACGAGGCAATGCCATCAGAGTTGCTACCAGAGAAGTCTGAGTCCCTGGTTCATACAACTTATTGGTACTATCCAGATCTGCTCTAGTTCTGTCTCATGTACTATTTCCAGTCAGTGATATATTGCTATTGTACATCGCCAACCTTATGGCACGATAGGTCAGATTTTACCTAATGATGGGAAACTTGGTCCACATGGTAACCCATAATTATACATTCAATATCTACCTAGTAGCAAGTCAGAAGCTGTTTACCAAAAAGTAAACAGTTATCTGAAGAAAATATTTATTTCAAAATCCTAGATGTCTGCATTGTGATTTTGCTATCGGCACTTTCCAGAGGCTCCATAGAGCATTCCTCTTTGGCACAGATACTAAGAGAGTCATTGAGTTTGCTAGATCATAAAGCTGAAGTGGTAGCACAGCCTGTACTGCTGGGCTTGCTGCAGAGCCTTCTTCTACTTTGATCATCATTAAAAACTGGTAGCCTTATGAATTACTCTGTAAACAGGTTGAGGTAGTATATTCAAATGTTGTAAATGTGGCCCCTAAATTCAAAAATGACTATTGAGGCTGGGTGCAGTGGCTCATGCCTGTAATTACAGCACTTTGGGAGGCTGAGGTAGGTGAATTGCTTGAGCCCAGGAGTGCAAGACCAGTCTGGGTAATATGGCAAAACCGCATCTCTACAAAAAAAACACAAAAATTAGCCAGGTGTGGTGCTCACCTATGGTCCCAGCTACTCAAGAGGCTGAGGTGAGAGGATTGCTTGAGCCCAGGAGGCAGAGGTTGCAGTGACCCCAGACCCCACCACTGCATTCCAACCTGGGCAACAGAATGAGACTCCCTCTCAAAAAAGGAAAGTCTATCGAGCATAGTGGCTACCGAATGCCCAGAAATTTTGCTGAATTTCTCTGGGGCTGATTTGTCACCCTCTAATTCTTATATGCTCTACAAGGATAGCTAAAGTATTTGCTACTTTCTTCTCATCAGAGACAATCAGCATAATATCATCAATGTAGTGGATCAGTGTGATGGCTTGTGAAATGTTACGATGACTAAGATTAAGAATTGATCTAGCCCTGAGGCAAGACTGTGAAGCCATATTGTTGGCCCTGCTAGATAAAAACAAATTGTTTTGGGTGGTCCTTGTAAATTGGCAGAAAAAGATATTAACTAAGTCAATAGCTACATATCAAATGCCAGGGGCTATGTGGTTTGATAAGGATATTACATCTGGGTCAGCAACTACCTTTGGAGTCACCCAATAATTAAGTTGAGGGTAGTCTACAGCCAATCCCTAAGATCCATTTAACTTCTGCCTAGGCAAAATAAGTGAGCTAAATGGGGATGTGATAGATATCACAAGTCTTATTTTAAATCTTTGATAGTGACATCAATCTTGACAGTTTCCTCACGGATATGTTATTACTTTTGATTTACTATCTTTGAAGAAAGGGGAAATTCTAAAGTCTTCTACTTAGCTCTCCTACCACATGGTCCTCCCTCTATGGGTTAGCAGGGGTGTCTAATCTTTTGGTTTCCCTGGGCCACATTAGAAGAAGGATTGTCTTGGGCCACACACAAAACACACTACCACAATAGCTGATGAGCTGGAGGGGGGAAAAAAAATTACAAAAAAAAAAACTCATAATGTTTTAAGAAAGTTTACAAATTTGTGTTGGGCCACATTCAAAGCCATCCAGGGTCACATGTGACCCATGGGCCACAGGTTAAACAAGCTTGGTTTAGAGAGTCAATGTGGAGATTCTGCCAGTTACCCAGTATGTCTACTCCAATTATTCGTTAAAGAACAGGGGAAATAAGCACAGGCTAGATCTGCTGACCCCCTGGACCCACTATGAGTACAGCTGGAGCTAAGACTCCACGTGTTACCTGAGCACTGTAAGTCTCCACTTTAAACAGTTGGCTGCAATACTTTTGGGTCCCCCTAGGAATTAGTATGAAAGGTCTGATTATTTTCTTTTCCCCAAAGCATAATTTCCAGTAAATGGCTACAGTTCCCTTTGGGGAAAATCTCTGGGAGTGTGAATTGACTTAGTCCTGAAAACTGAGTAAGATGCTGTGACTCTTGATTGTAGCAACTAAAGTTAACTTTTTTGCTACCAGAGCTAGAGTTTTTCCTATTATATAGATGAAGGGATGCTATAGTACTACTTACGTAAATCATTCATTAGCTACCACTAGGCATATACCAAAGACAGTATCTCAGCTCTCAAAAACATCTGCAAGCCAATGTTTTCTGATACCTCTACGTCCCAGCTTTTCATTGTGGGAGATGTACATACTTGGTGGATAATATGTATATACTTGTGGATGTATATATATTTGGTGGATAAGGGCTTACCGTCACTTGGCTTTTGCTGCTATGGAATTTCATCATCTCCAGTGAAATCAGAGAGCCAATTTCAATGGTCTACAAAGGAGAGCAGCCACAGATTTTTTTCATGGAAAAAGGGAATCCCTTCACTAATGTACTACTTAATACTTTAGTGAAAGAAGTATCTACTGGGCCTTTTTATGGCATGTGTTTGGAGGATGGATAGATTGCATTCAATTAATTCAACCAAACATTCCTCTTTTGAAGGAGTCCAAACACATACAAGCAGTAGGCAATTTCTCTCCATTCATTCTTCCTTTGAGGCCCCAAGAATATTAAGGAATAGGGAGTGAAGGAATAAAGAAGATTGCTTGCTCAATTGTTATCATTTTGCATTCAACTTTCTACAGGTTTACCAATGCTGATGTGATAGATACTCCTCCCCCACCTCTCAGCTTCCATTACCCTATAGAAAAAGTGTCGACAAACTTTTGGTAAAGGACTAGATAACAAACATTTTTTTTTGCTTTGCTGGCCATATTGTCTGTACTGCAACTATTCAATTCCGTTGTAGTACAAAAAAGACAGTTTGTAAATGAATGAGCATAGCTGCATTCCAATTAAACTTGTTTTCAAAAACAGGTAGTGCATCAAATTTGATCTAAGAACTATAGTTTGCTAACCCCTGCTGTAGAAATTCTAAAAGACTTCAATCTCAATATTTATAAGTCTCCCCATATTTACCGCTTCCCCCTTAGTTGCCACCTCCCCAGATGTAAAACAGAATTCTTTTCAAGTCTTCCATAACATCATTTTTTATTATACATAAAATCTGTGTCTACCTTTAAGATTAGGCTATATATGTGCCTAATTTGAAGCAAACAACATCCTTCCACTTCTCCAACTACCTTCTGAAATTCCTACATTATCCACTCTTCATGGTTAAGGTACAAGAAAAACTCCTTTAATATAAAATTTGGGTTGGAAATAAACCAGTCTCAGCCTAAACTTTAATTCTTCTATCAACAGATGGCCTCAAGTAGGGTAATTTTACCCAGAATCATGCATAGTCGATTACCGTATACAGTGAGGCCTACTAAACACACACTGAATGCCAAGCTCCAAATAAGGGAGGGTGGGGTGCTTAATTCCACGGGATTTACACTTAATTATTTAGGCAAAGGGAGAGGCCCTGATGAGTTTTAAGTAAGGTGATGACCTAATGAGAACTGAAATTTAGAATGATTATCCTTGAAGTTGTGCTGAACACAGAGTTTTTGGGGAGGTAGAAAAACCTGATAGGAGGCTAAAGGCATTTAGGATACCCTTAAAACCAATCCAGGCAAGAGATAAATATAAGGGGCATGGAAGCTTGGAAACAGATTTTGGAAGTAGAGTTAGCTGAGCTCAGCAAATGAGTCAATGTGGAGGCTACAGAGGTTGTTAAGTTGTGATGGGTGTCAAAGATGTGTTCTGGGCTGGGCGCGGTGGCTCACGCCTGTAATCCCAGCACTTTGGGAGGCCGTGGCGGGCGGATCACGAGGTCAGGAGATCGAGACCATCCTGGCTAACACGGTGAAACCCTGTCTCTACTAAAAATACAAAAAATTAGCCGGGCATCGTGGTGCGCGCCTGTAGTCCCAGCTACTCGGAGGCTGAGGCAGGAGAATGGCGTGAACCCGGGAGGCAGAGCTTGCAGTGAGCCGAGATCGCCCCACTGCACTCCAGCCAGGGCGACAAAGCGAGACTCCGTCTCAAAAAAAAAGATGTGTTCTGGACTTGTTGAAAGGTGCTAGCTAGCTAGGTGCTTGTAATCCCAGCTACTCGGGAGGCTGAGGCAAGAGGATTGCTTGAGCCCAGGAGTTCAAGACCAGCCTAGGAAACACATCAAGATCCCATCCCAAAAAAGAAAGGTGCTAGCTAATGGAGTGCTTTCTCTTCTGCATTATCTTCAGTGGTAGACCTAGAACTCAAAAATATGAGACCAGAGGCCAGTGAAACTAATGGAGGCAATGATAGAGGGTAGAGTACAAGAAGGAGACTGAGGTCACAATAGAAACAAGTTTTATCCAGTTCAAAATGATGGGTCACATCTGAAAAAACAAAGGTCATGTTCAAAAAGCTCAAAGAAAACAATTTCTATTAGAAACCCTGTCTGCTTTATTAATTGTCCTCTAGAAATGAGCCCACTCTGCCATTAAGTATTTACTATCAGATGTTTTTCCCCCTTTCTTCTTACCTCATTTGACTTAGAATTATCAAACTTGCAGGGCTGCTTACTACTCTAGTCTCTGTCAAAGCATAAATCAGATGTGAGGATGACTTCTAGAAATCCCATAGATATGCTAATGCACTAGTGAAATGGCACACCTGTAACTTGCACATTAATGCATTGCTCTAATATCAAAGGGTTGAAACAACCTAGAACTCTACCAGTAGGGAAAGAGATAAATTATGATGGAGTAATATGATTAAATATTTTGCAAAATAAAAAGCAAAGCTAATTTATATCCTGATATGAAATGATCCCCACAATATAATTAAATGGGAACAAAAAAAGCAAGCTTTGTATTTTAAAAAGAAGGAAAATACATATGTATTTTTTTATATTTTTAAAAAATAGCATTGGTTACCTCTGGAGAAGAAAACTGGTGTCAGAGGACAACAGTGAAAGGAAGATTTATCATATACCCTTCCTAACTTTTGAAAATGGCGAACTTCAAACAACTGGAGTTCACAAACAACTGCAACTACTAACACATGTTTAAGAATTAAATAAAACAGAAAGGAAAATGTGTAAAGGTAGAATAAAGAGTTTTAGGCATGCAATATCTCACATTTCTTAATTCCATGCACCATTTTTCAGGAAGCTAGTGGTGGATATGTGTTTCATCCAAATGAGGGTGTGAATAAAAAACAAAAGTCATAGTACCTAAGGAATAGTGGCTCTATCAGAGATGTCAGCAAAAAGAAATTCCAAACAACCACCATGGAACAGGCCTAGAGAGCAACAGTCCAAACGGAGACAAGAGCACAGATTGCTCCAGTAAGGGACCAATAAATGTTATGTTAGACTACATGTAAAACCAAGCTGAAAAGATGTTAGAGTACACAGAAATTGCACTCTAATTGACATATGGAAACACTAAGCCAAGTGTTTTCTTAAATGAGTTCATTATTACTCCTAGGATTTAAAAAAAAAAAATTCTACAAGTAAAGAATCCTACTCGTAATATGCTTGCTTGACTCAGTAGTAAACAATATCTATGTAATCACACTAAATAAATACTAAAATGCAAACAAAACAATGTGAGAATTATATTGGGAGGTCAAGGAGGGAGAGTAGAGGTGGCTGTATATGAAAGATCTAAATATTTATCTACCATAATGGGAAGTCAGTAGATATTGCCAAATATTGATACATTAAGAAACAGCAGTATAAGTATATTATTTGAAAAGGTTAAGTGCTGGAAGAAACATTTAAATAAATGAAAGTAGTTGCTTTTAGGCAACAGGACTGGGGAGATGAGAAAGGAGGGGCAGGGTTGACTGGATTTTTATTGTTGTTGGAAGTCTTTTAACAACCCTATTTTATTTTATTTATATGTAAGTAGGACAAATGTACAGTCATGTCCTGGTATCTGCAGGAGATTGGTTCCATAACCCCTGTGGATACCAGCATCTGCAGATGTTCAAGTCGCTTTTATAAAATGATGTAGTATTTGGATTTAACCTACGCACATCATCCCAATTACATTAAATCATCTCTAGATTACTTATAATGCCTAATTCAATGTAAATATTGCATAAACAGTTGTTATACTGTGCTTTTTTATATTATTTTTTATTGCTGTATTACTTTTTTCCTGAATATTTTCAATCTAAGGTTGTTTGAATCTATAGACACAGAATTCATGGAAATAGAAGGCGAACTGTGCAGGATTTGGAATTGTATTGCTTGGACTTGAGTCTTGGCTCTAATCTTTCACTAACCTTGTAAATAGAGGCAAACTACTTCATCTCTCAATTTTCCTCTCTTTAAAATAGGGAGGAAAATAGCATGCACCTCATAGGGTTGCTTTGAAGATTAAATAAGTAAACTCATGTAAATTGCTTAAAATATGCCTGCCATCTAAGTGTTCAATAGTAAATAAGGACCAATACTTATTATGAGAATAAATATAAACTGTTATTACTTGATAAAAATATAAAGGCATTAATAACTAAAATCTATTTTTAAAAAATGGGCCATATATTAATGTCTGCCTCCTTTGTGGGGAAACTTTTGTTTTTATAAGTTAATGCTCTCAAGTACTAAATAGGACTTTATTTCTTTAGGCTACAGTCTTCACTCTAACCCATAGTTAGGGGAAGGATGTGGTGAGACTGTTGAAAAATTCCAAGTTACAGTTAGGGATGAAAAAGTGGGAGCTCAAACTGGAATTTGAAGACTGCACGTTAAGTAGTTAGGCCAAAAGGGGAGGAAGAGCCTTCCAGGCAGGGAAGACCACTTGCAAAGACCTATAGGCAAAAGGAACATAGCAATATAAAAAGATTGGTGGAGCTGGAACAATGATGAGTGTGCTATGTGTTTGATGGGAGCCAAATCATGCCAGGCCTTTGGGCATGTTAAGGAGTTTGCCTTATCTTAAGGGCCATGAAGGGCTTTATGCAGGATATAACATAACCACATGTTTTGAAAAGATCACTCTGGGTGCAAGGTGAGGAACTAACAAGCAAGAAGCCAGAATTAGCTCAGACAGACAAACAGGGAGGCCATGGCAAAAGTCCAGTCAAGAGATGATGATAGAGATAGGAATGAATAAAAGTAGATGGATTTGAGAAACATTTAGAAAGTAAAACTGACAGAACTTGGCATAGGACTAGCTAGGAAGAGATGAAAGGAGGACTGCTAATTCCAAGAAATCTTTTGCCTCATTTTTGTTTTTCTTTGTTTGGGAGAGGGTTTCAGTCTAGTCTAACTCAATTATATTTTTTAAGTAAAGGCTGCTCCTTTTAAGCTCCTCAACAATAATAATATACTCAATTGTGGAATATGTATAAGCAAAAGCTGCAAGACATTTCAATTACAAAGTTAACTTTTCACTTTTAAACGATAAAACCCCCAGATCTTGGAACAGAACCAAAAGTCCCCAAAATAAAATAGAATTCAAAGTAATGAGATGGAAGTAACAGCAAACCAAATTAAAGACTAATTAAGTCAGTGAAACAAGTTCGCCACTCCCCAGTTTCTTTGGTTACTTCCCATTAAAAAGGCAGATTGGGTTGGGCGCGGCGGCTCACACCTATAATCCCAACACTTTGGGAGGCCGAGGCAGGCGATTCATGGGTCAGGAGATCAAGACCATCCTGGCTAACATGGTGAAACCCCGTCTCTACTAAAAATACAAAAAAATTAGCCAGGTGTGGTGGCGGGCACCTGTAGTCCCAGCTACTTGGGAGGCTGAGGCAGGAGAATGGCCTGAACCCAGGAGGTGGAGCTTGCAGTGAGCCGAGATCGTGCCACTGCATTCCAGCCTCGGCGACAGAGCGAGACTCCGTCTCAAAAAAAAAAAAAAAAAAAAAAAGCAGATTGACTTATACTGCCTGCCGATGCCTCTCCCCTCTCTGTGACACTTCTACTCCAAAATTTTTATTCCACAAAAGGCTTAATGGAAAGGGAAATTTTGCATATTTTGCAAATAATCCAAAAGGGGTGTGTGTGTGTGTGTGTGTGTGTCACAGACAAGAGCAAAAGCAGAGTATATTTATATCATGTCAAGCAAATAATAGAAGTATACACAGGACACCTTACACTGCTCAGGTATATGTGGAGACGTGGGTGAGGGGACACAGTTTCCCAAATGAGGCAAGACCTTTTTGAGTCTTAAGAGTCATTAAGAGCTATAGATAGAGGTAAAAGTAGAAGGAAAGGCACTCTCTGCAGTGAGAAGTGCAAAAGAAAAGCACACACACACAAAAACAAGAAGTCTATTGCTGGGAAATAAAATGTCGGCTTATGGAGTATCAATCCAGAGTTAAGCAAGTGTCAGATCCCATGGGACCATTTTAAGGGATATCCTGTAAGCAACAGAAAATTGTTGAAGGATTTTAAGTGACAGGGAGAATTTACATTTCTAAAAAGATCATCCTCATCCTCCAAATGATGGACTTAAGGATGACAACACTATCTGCCGAGATACCAGGTAGGAAGAAGCTATGATACCCTAGTTAAGAGATGTTAAGACCCTTAACTAGAGCAATAGAAGTGAAAGAAGAATTTATGGCTTGGAGAAAGGTGTAAAATGTTAAGTGGATTCAGTGTTCTAATGGTTGTTGTCTTAGTTCATGCTATAACAAAATACCTTAGACTGGGTAACTTAAACAACACAAATATACCATTCACAGCCTGAAAGCTGGGAAGTCCAAGATCAAGCTGCTGGCAGATTCAATTTCTGGCGAGGGCACATCCCTCATAGATGGCCTCCTATGTGACCTCACATGGAGGGAGGGCAAAAGGCTAACAAGCTTTCTCAGTCCTCTTTTATAAGGACATTATCTTTTATAAAAACACAAGAGGCCAAGGCCCTCATGACCTAATCACCTCCCGAAGACCCTACTCCTAATACCAATACACTGGATTTGATTTCAACCTATGAATTTTGGAAAACACAAACATTCAGACCATAGCAGTTGTAGAGGCTAAGAAAAAGAGTTTAAAATTACCTCTGGATTTTTGGTATGGCACCTGGATGGTGGTACACATCTATGATTCACTCCCCCAAATCCCTGCAGCAAAATGTGTTTCAAAATTCAGGATTTGACAGCCTGTAGTCTCAGCTACTTGGAAGGCTGACATGGATCACTTGAGCCCAGGAGTTCAAGATCAGCCTGGGCAACATAGTGAGACTTTGTCTCATTAAAAAATCAGATTTTTTTTGGATATTAGAAAGGTGATATGGTTTCCATACCCAATGTAAGAGTGTACCCCAGCAGGGCCTGGGGCAGTATTATGTAATCAAACAGCACTATTTCTGCAGCTGGACATAACCCACTAAGTTAGATACACAATCACAATAGCCTCCTGACAGTTCACTCAGGCTTTGCTCCAATTAAGTTCAGGTTTTGCTAACAAATGATTTAAATTTTGTTTTGCTTTGTTTTCAGAGGCTGATTTTGGAATTATAGACAAGAAATGGTACAATGTACTGCTATCTATAGATAGAATACAGAAAGTGAGCAGGTTGTTTGTTCATTTGTTTGCTTTTTGATGAGATGAAGGTTCTGGTTTGAACATACACAATCTCTGGTGATGAAGAAATGTTAAGGATATCCGAGAGACAATCATATAGAAAAGAAAATTAGTTTGGACAGTTTGAAACTGAAACAATTATAGGGAAAAGGTTTACTTGGAGGAATATTCTCTATTCAGTGCCAAAAATAAGAGCCCAACTCTGAGAATGACCCAAGGAAATGTCATATAATTGTCAGTAGTCTCTAATGACCTATAATTCAGAGTCCTACTTGTCTTTGCTTTTCAATAAGTGAACGTACTTTCGTCTCCTGCCACTGCTGGAATTGATTTGAATTCATTTCTCCCCCTGAGTGTACATGAGTTGTGTTACATTTTACCCAAATTACATAGTATGAATTATTTTGATACTAACTAGATGCATAATTGAACAGGTAATTGAAAATACCTTCCTTTTCAATAGGATTTTATATCCATAAAGTATCCATCATTTCAAATGTATTTTTACACTTGATGGACTAGAGAACTGAATACATGTGAAGATGATTCAGGCACTGATCGTTTCCAAAATCCTAAATATAATAATATTTTCCTTAGGAGAAATATTTCACTCACCAAGAATGTAAAAGCAGGTTAAAATTGAAAGTGTCTACAGAAGGCTTAATTATCCAATCAGAGCTTTCAAGACTACATTCCTACAAATCATTTAGGGATCTATTTTAATCTCTCCATGTAGTCTTTTGGTGGAGAGGGGAAGTGTAATTCCTATAATTTGTCTCTTATACTTGTTTCATAATAAAAGAGAAAAGCATTAAATATTAACAGAATATAAACCAAATAATAAACTGGCTATGTTTTCGCTAATAAATTTTTTAGACTCCACCCAGGACTCTAACTCAGTCATAAAACTTTAAGAGTTTAGAACAGAGCTGGACAGAATGTTTCTCCCTCAAAATTTCACTTAATTCTTACCATCAAAATCCCCTCAGAAAAAAATATTTCTAGTTTTTCCTGTTCCCAAATACACTACAGCATGATGAGAACCCATTCAACACAAAATATGTATAATGAACAAGGCTTCATACAGTTCTTAAGATTTTAAAGGTTTAATCTAGCACCAAGGTCCTGGAGCCTCAAGCCCTACAATACATGTTTAATTAGGATTACAGTACAGTTTTTAAGAAATAATTTATTTTCTTTCATGTGAGTGGGTATATGCCTGTGTGTGTGTGTGTGTGCGCGCGCGTGCATGTATGACACATAGAAAAAGAAAGCTGGTAGAAAAATCAGCCTTTAAAAAAACAAAAATTTAACAGAATAGTGCTATTTTCACATTGTAGGCTCCAGCACATTCGTGGTCATAAAGAGGTCTAATGCGTTTAGACCAATATTTTAAAAAATAAAATAATAAAGAACATCCAAGTTGTAAGGTTAAGCACTGTTTTATATTAATAAACTTGTTTCATTTATATACACTCACATTGGAGTTTATGGAGTTGAGGCAGAGAATAAATTAGTTATTGAGGATTGCAGTAAAAGAAAAAAAAGTTTAAAGAAACTTAGTGTTAAGGATGTGTGCTTGAAACCAAAAATCTGGAGTGTTGCAAACGGATGAAAGGCACTGGGTAGCTGCCTCATAAAATATATTTTAAGCCAATATAATAAAAAGATCAAAAGACTAAATAACGTTATCCACATTGACTTAAAAAATTAACTGTGGCTTGGAAATACCAAGAAGGAAATAAAAATCTCACTTGACATGACATCGTCAATATGCATGCTATTTCACAATGAGAGGAGCATGATGCCTTCACTTGGTAGTCTCCATGAAGTCAGGCATCATTTGGACAAGTAGAAATGAGGGTAAATCAGAGCTGAAGAAAGAGCAATAGACTATTCTGTAATTACAAAGGCCTTACAAATTATATGAAAGAAAAAAGATAAACATCTTATGATAAGTGAGGATATGGGTGGTAAAAAGTAAGATACAGGAGTCATGAGTCAAGCCACTGGAATGATCATGCCGCCTCTGGGTGAAATGAAATTAGAATACCTCTCTTGGCTTCAATTTTTCACAAATGAATGGTTTCACTACTGAATCTCCAAAGTGAGAAAGGGATCGCGAGAAGGCTAGGGCTGGAAGATATTCCTGATTGTTTTTAAGGCTTTGTTATCTTAATCTAGGAAAGCATTATTTTTCCTATTTAACAAATAGATTAAATCACATCGTTACTCTGGCTAATGAAAACATGTTACATTTCTCACTAGAGGTTAAGAGGAAAGACAGTCTGATAACATCTGCCCAGTAAGTAATGAAGATTAATATTCAAAATTCAGGGAACAACTCCTATATCTTATCTGATATTTAAATAGTATTAAGCATATTTATTTCTCTGTATGGAGATGAGATTAAGAGGTCAGGTGAGAGTCTTTCAAGAAATGTAGAAAATTCCTGGTTGAATTAATAATTACGTCCTGTTATGCTGTGGTTGGCTTTTAGATTTCCATCTAATCTTAAAAAGAAGAAGAAGAAAAAAAAAACCCACTACATGTTGCATAAGGCATTTTAAGATAAACGTACAACTTAAAATATATTTTAAAATATGCAGAGATAGAACAAAACAAATCTAGTGGAATTGTTATTATTATTAGAAACTCCTCTGTAAAATGTTGGCTAAAGCAATTCATAAAGAAAGATTCTCGGTACAAACTGCTCAGTAAAGTTTAACATGCGCTAGGACTTCAGATAGATATTAAAAGTTAAATTTAAAAAAGTCTGATGGCATGGTGTGACTTTAACCTCATGGATTTTAGCCACAAACTCAAAGAAAAAATACATACAATAAAAGAAGCAACAGAGTTTCCCACAAGCAGAGATTTTTCTAATTAAAATGCTGTCACTTTAATAATTTTTTAGCTACAGAATTTGAGTGTAAATGTCTTCATTATGTACTGTAACTTCTCTAGCAAGTTATGTTAACTTAATAACGTTTTCAGAATCGGAAATATTGGTAACTCGATGGGATTCTTAAAACAGAAATAGTTTCTTTGATGAGTTGGAAAGAGAAGGAAATAAAAGTCTAAGGTAAGCGCCAGTTTCACCCTCAATTCTCAGGCTTCAGAAAAGCCTAATTAGGCAGGGAAAGGAATTTGGGCCTGGCACACCCAAGCTTAGACGTGGCAGGATCCTGAAACAATTTTTTTTTTGAACCTTTGAGTCATATGCCACAGGCAAACCGTAACCGCGATATACAGGTCCTTAAGTCAACAGGTCCTCTAAAGAGATGGTGTGTGGTTGGTGCGTGGCAGTTGGATTTCCTCCCGCCACGGAAGAAAAGAACTCTTCTCCATTGGACAGGAAAGTGGGCCCAACTCTGGCTTGGAGAGCGCACCCGGAAAAGTGCAGAGTCGAAACAGAGAGAGAGGGGTGTCTGCGTCCCGGCCACAGAGCCCCTTCCAAACCACTCGGAAACCATTTAAATGGCTCGGCGGCCACGGTTTGCTGCCTCGAACTGTTTGGGGTCCCCGGCTGGGAAAGTTGCCTGGCAAAGCCATGCCCTTCGCGGTCGCGGGATGCCCTCTCGGGCAGAGAGGCTGGAGGAGACAGGCAACCTGTTAACCGGAATGGAAGCGCGCCCGCCTCCCGCCGGGCCCTCCCTCTCAGGGTCCCCACGCTGCGACCCTCCCAAGGGCAAGTCCGGGGCCACCAGGTCTTTGATCTCGGTCCAGCTCCTCTGGGGCCGCCCCACAAGGACTGGCGGGGCACCGTGGGCGAGAGGGTGTGACCGGGCTCCCCCTGGGGCGCCACCTGCCCCTTGGCCCGGAGAGCCCCTTTCGGGGTCTCTCCAGGGGCAACTGAAACACTGCTCTCGAGACCGACTCCAACCGGCCACCTGGACCGTAGCCCTGTCCCCAACATGTGAACCCCCGCAGCTGTCCTCCCGCCTGCTTTAACGCAGCCCAGGGGTACCGCATCTCCCTCCGCCTGTCGCTGGCTTACCTGGCGGGCGGGCAGGGCAGGACGGCGGGAAGCGGCGGCCGGGCGGGCGCTGGACGTGGGCTGGACTCCAGGTGCAGGTGGCTGCCGCTGCGACTCCGGTTGCTGTCGCTACAGTTGCGGCTAAGTAGGGCTCCTCCTCCGCCGCCGCCTCCTGCCTTCCCGCTGGGCCTCCCGCGTTGCCTGGAGAGGCAGAACCGAGGCTCGGCTTCCTCTTGGAGTCTCCCAGGTGAGCTCCAGTCTGCGACGTCGGCAGGGGCGAGGCCCCGCTCCCGCGCCTGCGCGCCAGCCTCCCGCCCCGCTCCAGCACTACCTGAGCGCTCCAGGTGAGAACCGTTGACCGCGCGCGCGGGGTGGGGGCGCCGTCCGGGCCAAGCCTGGCTGTTGCGCGGCTTCTCTCTGCGCGATCGGCGAGGCTGCTGCTCCGCGCAAGTTGTGGCTCCCGGTCCGTCTACATTGGAGGAATCCTGCACTGACCTGGTGGCAGTGATCACCTTGTAGCCAGAGCAGTCTGCTGGGTCCTTGGGGAACCAGAAGTTCTAGATTTCCCCCACACGCTTCCTCCCTTCCTCCTCGGTTAGCCAAAATGAAGGGGTGCGCTGCCTCCGAGGACCACTTCGGGAGGGCAGCAACTGCTGGCTCATGTGGTTTCCTCGGGCAGGGTTCAGCAGCTTCTGTCACCAGTTAGGTTTCGTGAGCTTCCTTCCCGTGTAGTCTTGATTTCATCACTTGACTCACTTCAGCGCAGCTAGTGGTTTCCGTTTCTGTACGCGGGCGCTCTGGTAGGGGCGCCTCACGTCCAAAGGAGGAGTCTCCTTCCAAAGAAGAGCCTTTGGTATTTGGCAGAGCCTCGCCAATTTGGGGCGCACCTCCCCTCCCTGGGATGCTCTCAGAAGGCAAACCAATTCCCAGAGGGAAAAACAGCCACAACAGAGAGAACCCTTGCTGTTCCTGTTCGGAAAAAGATTGGGATTTCCTGGAGAAGGCTTGCTTCTACTGTAGGTTCGTTTAAAAACTCCACATCTATTCTGGAAGGGGACAACGCAGACTCCAGGAAGATGGTGGATTTTGCTGTTTTTAAGACAAAAAAAAAAAATTGTTAAACAGTATTTGTTCCGTTTATGACACAACTTTCTGTTTCAGCCTTCCTTATGCTGCTGTAACAAACATTGACACTTCCAAAACGAGGACTTAAAATGACCTTTATACCTTTCCATGAACTCATTTCTTTGGCTCTATCCCAAAGATATGTAGGGATATAAATCGAAAACTAGCTAAAAACTTTTTGGTGGCATGTTTAATCATATGGTGGCAGGTTTTACTATGAAGTTTAGTTGTGGCCTTCCTCCTACATTTTGACATGCTCTTATGGTGCTTATTTACTGTTTTATTAGTGCTACGCGTGACCTAAAAATAAGGTTTAAAATACAGGTTAGTATAGTATCAACAAGTGTATCTTTAGTACTTGATTAGTCTAAGACATTGGTTTTAGCATCCATAGTACTATTTTATACTATGACACCTATGAGTTAGGTTTAAGACTTTAGTAAACTAGGTAGTTCTATGCTTGTTTTACATGTTGTGCTTATTTTGCAAGCACCAAGGAACCTTCATGTATTTGCAACATTTTAGTATCAGTACCTACAAGCAGTTGCCAAGCTCCCTTTCCCTCCAAAAACAAACAAAAAAATAGCTCAGGAGATACTTGTGTGTATTGATATACTAACTTGGTAGTGTTTTTCCTTAGGTCCAGGTCCAGAACTGAAAATACTAACTACTCAAATTCTCTTCTCCTTCTCCTTCTTCTTCTTCATTGTGCCACTTTGTCGTTTACCCCTAACTGGAGGTTAATGTCAGTCTTTGGAAAATTTGTAAGGTATCCTAAATGAATAACCAAGAAAATGTATCCTTTTCACACACCACCCATCTCTGAATGAAACAGGAGCCAAAGATTGTCAGAGTTTTGATGTCCCACCAAGCGAAGAGCAACACTTTTCACTGACAATCAGGACAGAGCAGATGGATATAAAATAGCAATCTGGAATCCAAAGACTGAGATGCATTGACAGCAAGACTAGTAACGTCAAATAACAACTGAAAAGAGAAGATAGGGCAGACCTATAAAAAGAGAGAGCCAACAAACAGGACCAAAATGCTGGATGAGGAATGTAAAAAGAACAGAAGAAACATAAAAATGATCAGGAGTTACTAAAATTTGACTGTCAGTTTTACAATGGAGACAAACAATTTAAAGAAGGAAGCAGTTTTTCTGAGTGTGGCATTACTTGTGCATGTTGAGTGTCATATATATAGAGAGAGAGAGAAAGAGAGAGAGAGAGAGATCTTGGGGATGAGACCCAAGTCTAAACACAAAATTCATTTATGTTTCATATACACCTTATACACATAGCCTTAAGGTAATTTTATAAAACATTGTAAATAGTTTGATGCACGAAACAAAGTTTGTGTAAAATACTTATGTGTGGAATTTTCAACTTGTTGTGTCATGTTGGTGCTCAAAAAGTTTTGAATTTTGGAACATTTCAGATTTTGGATCTGCGGATTAGGGATGCTCCATCTGTACTCTTTTACACAACATTACTTGTACTATTTCATAGCATTCTGAAAGCAAAGTCTTATTATTATGAATAAAAATTTTTCTATGTCACAATAAAATTAAAATGATGCCACAGGCCCAAAAAAAAATTATCATATTGAAATGTTTAATGCCCCAAATCTAATCAGAGGCAGGTTTTTGAAAGTACCATCCTATTCAAAATTATGAATAGGATAAATAATTTATTTCATAAACAGAAGTTAGCATTTCACCATAAAATAAAACCCAGGAACCTTAATGTAGACATGCTTCTCAGAAATAAGCTAATTTTAGTAGTATATGTTTGACATATAATGACAGTTAAGATAGAAAATTGGGCAGATTTTACACAGGAAGGAAACAAACATTCTCTAGCTCTCTCACACACACACATACACACACTTATTCCATACACACACACACACACACACACACACACGATTAGCCACAAAATGGTCATTTGTATGGATTTGAAACAATACTTACTCCTTAATACTTTCTGTTAACATTTAAATTAATGCCAAGATCAGCACCTGGCACTTAGTAGGTACTTAATAAATATGTGTTAAATGAATAAATTGACCCATCAAGTACGATAAAAAAATACGCCTAGTGTCTTGAGCAATTTACAGGTCTAAAGAATGGTTTTACCCAACAGTAAGGAGAAATAATCCAAGGCAGGTAAGAACACTAGACTGGTAATCTGAATTACAAAGTTCTAAGAACAATAGCTACCAGCTTTCACGTATCTACATTTCAAAAGACATTATGCAAAACAACTTACACTCCTACAAGTTACTTTATGTCTGGCTTAAATATTCTCTTCCACAAAACAAAATATTGGTACAAGATGATCTCCAGGCTTCTTTACATTCTGATTCAAATAAACTCCATGCCAAGAGAATTGGGCAAAGAAATAAATAAATAAAACCTTCTGGATATAGCAATAATAATTAATGGGACAACAAAGATGAAGAAACTGAAATTATTTAACTGAGGTCAAAATTTTAATTCATAAACAATAGTTGTAATATATAATGTAATAAGTAAATGTGTAAAGTTACTAAGCCCAACTTTAAACTATTTCAGTTTGTTAATTGTTTAATTGTTGGTTACATAACTTTGCTTTGAAACATACTCTAGAAAGAGTTTTGCCTCATGAGGGGACTAGAGTTTTTAGTGAGGATCTCAAAGTCAGACTGAGAGATTTGGCTCAAAGACTGAACAGATTGGAATAATTTCTTCTCAAAGCAGTAATAAGCGTTGAAATGTTATTGATTCAAGCAGAGAATAGAGGTAGTATCACAGTGAAGAGCCACAAATATGTGGGTATTTTTTAAATAATGATGCAGCATAATTCTACATTGTGTTTAAAATATTGCAAGAGTTAAAACAGTGAAAATATAAATAGGTTATTTTAGTATGAACTTTTTTGGACATTGTTTTCTATGATTCTTCCCCCTGTAGAATCTCAGAACAATCATCTCAGATTTTCAAAGTGGTACACATACTATGAGGGGTTGACTTAGATTACAACAAAACTATGTCTTGCTAATCTTGTATTCTTAGTACTTGGCACATAGTAGGCACTCAATAAATATTTGATGAAATGTATTGAATAGAGTGCATTGTTTCAAGCTTGTAAGCATTAGCCTAAGAGCAAAAAGAAATGTCATGCTGAGTCAGAATAATATTCAATCTAACTGGCTCTAAATTCTGACAGTGGCACCAAAGAATATTTTGTGGGAAACTACGGTGATAGTCTTGCATGATGTTGACCTCAGTGATGTACTCGGGTATCCCTCACTGACTCCTTTCCTAAATTGATTTCTCTTTTTCTGTAACATCCTTCTTTAAATTGAAAAGAAATTAATATTCTTTACAGAAAAATCAGAAAATACACATAAATGCAAAGAAATTAGCTTTGAAATACTCAGAATTCCTTATACCAAGATGAATCAGTGCTATCAGACCCTTTCTATCATGTATCTTTCCAGATTGTTTTTATTGAAAAAATTAGCCGGAGGCGCGGCATGGAATGGGGAACATAGAGGGATACAGAGACAGGTTTGTAAAATAAAAACTAGATCATTCTGGGGACTTGTTTTGTAGCCAAAGTTTTCTACTTAACATATAATTAAATGTCAATAAATTTACTTTACAGTGTTATTTTAATGACTGCCTGATATCCCTTTGTAAGGATTTATTTAATCTGTCACTTACTGTTGGACAATGAAGATTGCTCCCAAATTTTGCTATTGCAAGCAGTGCTATAATGGTCATACTCTTCATCTGTTGAGACATTTATGATGATTTTCTTGTAATTGACTTTTATTTTGTTTTTGTTTTATACAGAGATGGGGTCTCACTGTGTTGCCCAGGCTACAATTGAACTCCTGAACTCAAGCAATCCTCCTGTTTTGGCCTTCCAAAGTGCTGGGATTACATGCATGAGCCACCAGGCCAGGGATATTTTTGTCTTTTGAGACAGGGTCTTCTTCTGTTGCCCATTCTGTTGCCCAGTCTGGATCACAGTGGTGCAATCATGGCTCACTGCAGCCTCAACCTCCCAGGCTCAAGTGATCCTCCCACCTCAGCCTCCTGAATAGCTGCGACTACAGGCATGTTACATCATGTCTGGCTTTTTTTTTTTTTTTTTTTTTGGAGAGATGAGGTCTTACTGTGTTGCCCAGGCTGTTCTCGAACTCGTAGACTCAAGCAATCCTCCCTCTTCAGCCTCCTGTAGTGCTGGGCTTATAGGCAGGAGTCACCATGCCCAGCCCTGACTTTTATTAAGCCACTTTGTGTCAATTATCCGGATCCTAAACCATGACAATATCATTAGAGGCATCATATCACAAAAACAAGAGGTAGAATATATATTAACAATTTACCATTTTCTATTGTTATGAAAAATAATAAGAATATTAATTCTAGCTACCAGACCTTCATACAAAGAATGTTCTTTTCAATGAAAACCTTATAATTTTAGAAATAGAGAAATAGAACACCCCACTTATTTAAAAAAAACTCAGATCTCTTATTTTCCTCTGATCATACCACGGTCAGTTTCCCACCTGTGAAAATCTTTGTATCTTCTAATATGATTTTCTTCCCCCTCTCCAAATCCCCTCCAGCCCAACTGAAGACCCTAGTCTCCCATGGAGCCTTGATATGGTTTGGCTGTGTCCCCACCCAAATCTCACCTTGAATTATAATAGTCCCCACATTTCAGAGACTGGATCAGGTGGAGATAACTGAATCATTGGGGTGCTTTCCCTCATACTGCTCTTGTGGTAGTGAATAAGTCTCATGAGATCTTATGGTTTTATAAATGGGAGTTCCCCTGCACAAGCTCGTCTGACCTGCCACCATGTAAGACGTGACTTTGCTCCTCATTTGCCTTCTGCCATGATTGTGAGGCCTCCCCAGCCATGTGGAACTGTGAGTCAAACCTCTTTCCTTTATAAGTTAGCCAGTCATGGGTATGTCTTTATTAGCAGCATAAGAACAAGACTAATACAAGCCTCCTGGATCAGTTTAAATCACCTTGATATTTTGTAATTTCAATGCATTGTCATAAAGTAAATTTCCTTCCTCCCTTGGCCCTCACCTCTCTCTTGATTCCAATAACACAAAGGGAGAGTTGCAGAGAGATGCTACCTGGGTTTGATGTAATTTGCTGCCAGGTAAGTTATAATAATTTGTTAAGGAATTCAAGCCATAGAGGATGAGGATGCTCTTTTAGCACGTTAGGTTTGAGGTAACAGGTCAAAAGAAATAGCATTATTGTTATTAAATTAAAAGAGAAATAATTTTATGCATGTTAGAAGGGGAATTTTGAAGGAAATTATACTTTTTCTGTATACTTACATATTTTACTTTTTATTTACCAGAAGAAAAGGCATTTGCTGCCCAAGGTAGAATCCCATCACCATAGTCCTTTCCTACATCTAATCACAAAATCAGAATGTGCCAATTCTCCATTCCCAAGTAAGTCAACAGACCCTGAGATCACATTCCCTTTCTCCCCTCTGCAAAACTTCAGGGACAGGAGTCCCTGACAGGCAGCTGACATTTGGAGTTGCATACAAAAAGTCAAGTCACTGCAAGAGAAGGAAGTTTGTTTCTGTTGGAAGAGTTAGTGTATATCATATAAAAAGTGAGTGAGGATGGGGATATTGTAGTAGGGAAAAGGGCTTAGAAAATGGTTTTTTTAAAGGTGGACAGGGGAAGAGTAGAAGGCAAAGAAAAAGTCGTCCATGTAGGACATCTTCTGAACACCCAAGGAGAATCTTTGGGGATACATTCCCCCCAAGATTTAAGGAAGTAACTTCACTCCTGAGAAGAATGTACAGGGAGCACAGAAGCTAAACCAGGAGCAACATCCAATTTCTTTGTCTCTCCTTCTCTTCCCACTGCAAACTCTGTACAGATTTGGCATAATTACCTGAACTTTCTCGTAAAAATCATAGCCTTCATGAACATCCATTATGTATTTGATTCACAGAAAGTTGGTATTGAATTGTAAAACATGGCTATGAATTTCTCCCTCTCCAATAGGCATGTCATTTTGGAATGTGACTTGCTGCTCTTCTCATCAAGGGTAAAGTCCGTTTCTTCACCTTTTAATCTAGAGTAGCTGTGTGACTTTCTTTGACCAATCAAATATGGTGAAAGTCATGTTGCATGACTTCCAGGTCTAAGTCTTAAAAGAGATTTTTCACTTTCTGCTTTCACTCCCTTGGAATGTTGCCCTGAGATCACCACACCATGAAGAAGTCTCGGGTGAAAGGCCATGTGGAGTGAGAGGCTCAGCTTCCCGGATGCTCTCACTGAGCACAGCCCCCAGCCACCTGCCAGCTCAATGCCACCTGGTGATGGACCCCAAGCAAATACCAGCAGAAGAATCACCTGGTCAACTCACAGAATCATGAGAAATATTAAATTGTTGTTGTCTTAAGCCAGTAAGTTTTGAGAGAGTGTTTTAACTGTTTCACCTAAGTTTGGTCTCTTAACATGAACATAAGCACTTTCTTTTTGCATTTGTACATCCTTTGTACTCTTCCTGTTCATACAGAGAAAACTTTTGAGATGCAAAAGCTCAAATGTATTGGAATTTTAGAAGTCTAAGCCTTGAAGGACTCTGTACAAAACTATGCCAAAAACCATATATTTTGAAGAATATATTCTCAGTCTGAGCCAGTTTTCTATTTCCACCTCAAATCTTGATTATATTGGTGCAGACTGGAGAAAAGAGAAGAGAGTCGGGGGTAAGATGGTGGATCAGAGGTGGATATTGACAATGCACCTGAGAAAAAGCCCTGTAGCCTCTCACCATGCTGGAATACCATCTTGCACAACCTCATGGACCGCCATTTAGATAGAGTAAGATGTTTAGTAATGCGTCTTGACCTTTGAAACCAGACTGGTGAGAGGGCTCACCAACGAAAGTGAAGCTAGGTTCATAGCCCCTATGATGGAGATTGGTAAGACCCCAGAGTTATTCCTTGCCCAATGTTAAGAACAGAAAACATTTCTAAAGAGGATCCTGAGGCAGACAGGCCTTAGGCAGTCCCACAGCCCTCATATGTCCCAGGAAGATGCAGAGAGCCCAAAAGTGGTTTTTCAGTGCAGGTGAGAATGGTTTAGATCCACATGTTTTTGTAAATTAGTTTTTATTGGAAGAGAGGCAAACCCATACATTTACCTGTTGCCTATGACTACTTTGACACTACAATAGCAGAGTTAGGTAGTTGTGACAGAGATCATATGGTACACAAAGCCTAAAACATTTACTATCTGGTCCTTTATTTTTAAAAAGTCCTTATATTAGATGAAACACAAAGAACTGGTAAAACTTAAGCCTTGTGTAATAATACAAAACACAAATAAACCATGTGGACCATAATCGAAAGGCCCATTGTCTTCAGCTGCTGACATTGGGACCAGGGTGTAGTGTCAGAGCATGAAAGCCTGATACCTGTGATGGCCTAATTTTCTTATGCAAATGCATCCTACCACTCCCATCCTATATACCTTATGCTAGATAGGATCCATGGAGTTAGCTGCATCTCTAGTGAAACAGGAAAAGTCCCTGATTTTACTGAGATTTAGCTATTGTCACATGGTGTAACAGGAATTTAAGAGAAAAAAATAATCTTAGGTATAGACATAGGAAAATAATGTTAGATTAAGTTTCTTATATACCTGGTTCTGTCTTCAGAAACTGGCACACACTATAAAGCCTTCCATAGTGATAATTATCACAGAAAATTGATAAAAAGGAAATACTTGCTGAATGTTCTGCCTCAGTAGGTTTTCCCTTGGTCTTTTGCCTTAGAAAACTGCATGATAGCATTTTCTATCATTTTTCTATTATTTTGCCATTTCATGTAGGAAGCATGTTATTCACAACTTATGTATTATAAAATCTTTTTCTGATGATGATGATGATGCTTGTTAATTTTCATCTCCTTCCTTTACTGTAAGTTTTTCTATTCCCTGAGATAACTATTTATCTCCCTTGCCCTAAGCCCCAAGGATACAAGAGGTGCATAGGAAAACATCTATGAAGTGTGTGGGAGGAGACAACAGGGCAGGGTTCCAGACGCCTGTGGTTTCTTGCACATAAAACACTGGAAAATGCTTTAGATGATAAGGAAGTAGCTTGTTGTCCTTTGCAATGGCCTGACATTCTTACAATGAGAAAAATCTTACTCCCCACTTTGAGCTGGGATGTGGGAGCTGGGAGTTCATTTACTGAGTATTAACTCTGTGCCAGGAGTTATTCCTACATTATCTCATTCGGTCTCCAGAAAACCTGGCATAACAGGTGAGAAGACCTCAGTGACAAGCTCAAAGATGTATAGCTAAAGAGCTGAAATGTAAAAGCAGCTCTGCCAGACTCAAAAACCCATGCTCTGTAAACTACATCATAGAAGTTGTAAAATAATTTTACCTGGAATCCAAGGGTAAATAATTTGTCATCATTAGCTTGCCCTTTGGCATTCATAAACAATTTCTACTTTCCCAGTTTTTGTTTCATTCATACAGGAGTAACATGTGGAAGTATTAAGCAATAGAAGCCTTTGTTTTCATGTATAAATTTTACAACATTTTCAAATGTAATAAAGCCAAAATTGTTAATTTCACTTCACATAGAGATTCATTCAAATATAAGATGCTATGAAACAGTGTCATACCAAAAAGCAAACACATTTAATTCTATAGTCATAACATTGAGGAACACAGGAAACTCTAGATAACTCAGAGGAAAAAGGGAATAAAAAATTGGGTTGACACAATGCTTTATTTAAGAATAAGAACATTGTTCATTTGGGTACTGTATAACTTTAAGTATGATGAGGTTTCTTTAAAAAATTGATTGTAACAATTTTGGTATAATTGTGTAATAACTTGGTATGTGGTATTTTTATTTTTATTTATTTATTTATTTAGTTAGTTAGTTAGTTAGTTATTTTGAGATAGAGTCTCACTCTGTTGCCCAGGCTGGAGTGCAGTGGTGTGATCTTGGCTCACAGCAACCTCTGCCTTCTGGGTTCAAGCAATTCTCCTGCCTCCTAAGTGGCCACCATGCCCACTTAATTTTTGTATTTTTAATACAGTGTTTCTACTAAATGTTGCCCAGGCTGGTCTCGAACTCCTGACCTCAAGCAATCTGCTGGCCTCGGCCTCCCAAAGTGCTGGAATTACATGCTTGAGTCTATCACACCCAGCCGTATGTGTTATTTTTAAAACATAAAATGATCCAAAGTAATTCTTTATAATATTTAATAGTATAATTTGGTCCATTAAATTATAACTAGAAAAAAATAAATAAAATTCTTCCAAATTGATATACTGATGTAAAAATAAGGGTCAATCCTTTAAGTCTCTCCATAAACTTTAGTTGAGAGTCAAAGACTTTTGGACCAATAATTCTTTTTTTTTTTTTTTTTTTTTTTT